>NC_141039.2:35110000-35350000 GCF_052040795.2 Danio rerio | reverse complement strand
AGCAATTATCAAACAGATATGTTTGAACATTTTAATATATATTTTTACTTTGGAATATAGTTATATAAAAATAAATGTTTTAAAACACAGATGGTTATAAATAACATCACATTGTTGCTGCATTTTAAGTCCATGAAGACAGTTTTATACAGTGATATTAAACTGATATTAAACTGTCCGAAAACAAACAAAAAACATCTAAATATGCTCAATATGTCTTTTTATTTACATATAAAATCAATTCTTAATAGGACATGTGAAAATTGGACGGATGTGTATCACTAATTGAAATAAACATTAAAATTTATGTATATAATTGTCCATTTTAAAAGCGTATTCATGTATATAGCTAGCTGAATTCATGAATCATTTGGTGGCACTTCCTCCTACACACTATAAGCTGTTTTAAATCAATGATACTGTTTGCTATCCTGACTCGCACCTCTCAGAATTGCCAAATTGTACAGAAGAGCTGGTCAAAGGTTAAATGTTAGTTATTGACCTTTAAGACTCATCCACAATGAAGAGGTTACCATTACAAACATATTCTTAAATAAAGCAGATTTACAGTAAATGTTCAGGACAACCCTCAGGAAAGTCACAGACAGATACAAAGTATCTGTCTTCTAGTCACAGTTTCCTTACTTGAATCCAAAGGATCCTCATAAAAGCACGAGGTTTCAGTATGGTTGGTTCTGTGGGTAAGATAAAAGATGACTCAAGAGCTGGGCATTGGTGTAATGAAGAGGAAAGGGCTATGAACCCAGATGAATGTGCTCAGTATATGTATCTTTAAAGAAGAGAACTATATGACAATAGCACTACTGTATGGGTAGAGTGTCCTATAAAGGTCTCCTCGTTTTGGGGGTGGACGTTACCTCTGAATTGCAGGCATAATGGCGATACGCTTTCTGAAAGGCTCTTTATAAACAAAGGCTAGAGGGTATGCAAAATGTCTGTCTCATGCATGCAGCACATGGGGGAAAGCTGACACGAGTGCACAGAGTTCATATTGCACTGTGAATTATGTATTTGTGACACAAACCTCAAGGCACGACCGTGAGGGTTTAGTGGTTAAAATTCGTTGTACAAATGAGCATGTGTAAATATGTACATTTTAAGTGTGTGAACAGAAGTGAATAAAGATTACTCTTTCTTATTTACATAAGTGGTGGATTTTCTTATGTGAAAACTTCTTTCTAAAAGTAGATTGCATATTTTTAATTGTTAAATCCAAATTATGCAATATAAATATCCCTAACCTGCCTAGTTAACCTAATTAATCTAGATAAGTCTTTAAATTTCCCTTTAAGCTGTATATAGGTGTCTTGAAAAATATCTATTAAAATATTATGTACTGTCATTATGGCAAAGATAAAATAAATCCGTTATTTGAAATGAGTTATTAAAACTATTATGTTTATAAATGTGTTGAAAAAAAAATATTTTCATCAAACAGAAAAAAATAAACAGGGATGCTAATAATTCTGACTTCAAATATATAACTACAAAACTCCAAAAAAGTTCCATGCGCTAAATTTATGTTAAGATAACATAAATAAATTAATTTAACTTATCAATTTTTACAAATTTCAGTGGATTGAACATAAATAGTTAAGTAGTCCCCAAATAACCTCATGAGTTGTGTTGTTTCAGCTCATTTTAAATAGGTAGTTTGAACAAACAGCAAATGTCATTATTTAAATGTACTTATAATATTAATTAAATAAATCCCAGCAAACACAATGTCATAAGACATTAATAATAGGTTAGATTTAGGTCGCCAGCATCTAAGGACTATGTTATTTTGACGTCCAATAATGATGTGAAATGAGTTGATATTTTGTTGATTATAGGTTGTGTTGAAATGTGACCAAATCCAATGGTGAGCCAACATAAACCTAAACCAATGTCATATTGATGTCAAATACTGACATTTATTCATAAGGTATGGCAATCATAATCCAACGTCTGATAGACGTCATATTGGTAACTTCCACCCAGCATCAAGCTGTAACATTAGACATTGATATTTCATTGCTAAAAGTTTTTAGGTTGTGTTGGAAAGTAACCAAAATGCAATGTCTATCCGATGTTGGACATTGATGTCAGCCTGATGTTGGGTTCTGACTACAACCTGATTTTCATTTCCAAACAAAATGCAACAACCCACGACGCTGGGGTACACTGTAATAAAATTCAGGGTTCCACACAATTCATTTATTTTGTCCCAACACAAATCAACTAAGTTAACATAACAAATTTTTGTGAATTGAACATAAAAATCAGATTCCAAAATAAAAACATCCAGAACTGGATATTGCTTTAAGCTTATACTAAATAAGCAGTTTGAACAAGCAGCAAAAATGTTTTTTGAGTGTACAACATCAATCTGATGTCATGTTGAAGTCCTGTACCTGCTGGGATCACCTAAATATACTTAAGGGAAATTCACTTGTTTGTCACAGTTAGATACACTTTTATTATTGTAGACTGTAAATAATCTGTAAATTAACAGTTTGATGTATTTAGTGATTTTTTTTCTCATTAGTTTATACTTTGAATTGCTTTACGGAATCCTGAGGTTTCCTTCAACAACTTTTGATGTTTAAAGTTTAAAAATGTTACCTTTATTAACTTTTTAATAGTTTTAGGTGATATAGTATATGGGTTGGTGTTGTGAATTATTGTAGAAAAAATGTTAATAAACTGCAAGCACTTTTCTGATATTTTACATAATTTTTAATTCTCTATTCAATATATTACTGTTTTACAATATGTTGTTTCAAACTACTATAATGTCAATAAAAGTCACTCTGTTCAACTACAAACTTGAATTTTCAACATATGTAGACAGAGCAAAAACCAAGGTCATTTATTCATTCATTTTCTTTTCGGCTTAGTCCCTTTATTAATCAGAGGTCGCCACAGCGGAATGAACCGCCAATTTACGCAGATGATGCCCTTCCAGCTGCAACCCATCACTGGTAAACATCCATATACACTCATTTACACACATTAACTACGGCTAATTTAGTTTATTCAATTTACCTATAGTGAATGTCTTTGGACTGTGGGGGAAACCGGAGCACCAGGAGGAAACCCATATGAAGACGGGGAAAACATGACAACTGTTAATTAACACACATTATTTAGTGTATGTTTGCATAAATGTAATTTATAATCATAATAATTCTTTATTTTAACCATAATATGTTATATTTAAAGCTTGTATATTTTACATGCATTAAATTGTATAAGTAATACAAATCAATGGTGTTTTTGCTATCAGTAAGTTAATGTTATCATTTTTATAAATAAACTGAATTAGTTTTTGTTTTTATTTTCTGTTTTGGTTTTCATTTTAGTGAAACTTTTAACATTTTTTTTCAGCAATACTTTACCCACATTTTGAAGAAAATGTTGCAATTATGAAGTTACACAAACATGTATTTAAGTGGGTGAAGTATACATTTTTTAAAAATGTTGGGTTCCAACACAATTCCTTCATGTTGTCCCAAAGGTTAAGTTAACTTAACTGTTTTTATGAATTTAAGTGGATTGAAAATAAAACAATAAACTTGACTTGTCCACCAAAAAAAAAAACTCAAGAATTGTGTTGATTCAGCTCATTTTAAGTAAGTAATTTGAACAAATAGCAAAAACATTTTTTTTTGTGTGTGTATTCTATAATATTATTTCATAACATCCCCTTTTTCTGTGTGCTTACTTTTCAACTCAACCTCTGTCCTAGAGTGCTGAATTCAGGCCAGAATGAAAGAGAAAGCTTAATGAGCAGTTTGACCTGAGAGTCAGGTAGTTCCGCCCCCTCCACTATGACATCACACTATCTTGCGTAAGGGCCTGATTGGGTATCAACAGAGTCGCTGGAGCGTCTCTGTTGTTGGGCTACTGCCAAAGAGCGTTGCACGCCATGGAAGCAATTGCCAAACATGTCGGAGCCGGCCTTGGGTGACGCTCTTATAAAAAGTGCCACTGTTCGTGCACTACTCATATTATCTTGACACTAGTGACATTATGAGTCACTACAGAGTGCATGAAGTTGTCTCGGAATCAAAAGATGATGTGATGGGATAAGGTCACATTTAAGGGCCTGTTAGCGGCTTAGTTTTGATATGCAGTCAGGCTTTTGACGTGGTGATAGATAAAGGGGTGTAAAGTGGCTCTGTAACAACCTGCGTCACAACGTGTCAAATGCATGGACTATTAATCCGCCTGAAGTGATGGTAATGCCGTCAGCTATCAGTGGCAGGACTGAACTGTCTATAGAGACTTGATTTGAAGATTTACAAGAGCACCCCCGGAGCCATTTGCGATGTATTTAGTTTACCGACAGTACTGGTTTAAAGACAGTTTGCTGTTATTAATGTCAGATTCTAGAGTTCTGTGCAGAAATAAAAAGAGCTGGTGATCAAAGAGTGAAACTAATCCAATTGTTTATGTATTATTGCATAAATCTGGAGAGTTAACATTCGAAACAACTTTACAAAGTCTTTCAAATCCGACTTGAGTTAAAGCAAAAGGCTTGATCGTGTTCAGTAAATTATAAAGCAAAAGCAACAATGACTTAAGACTTGAGACAATTAAGACAATGACAAAGACTTAATGCACATTCCCAAAAACGTTTCTGAAGGTCTTATTATTTATGGAACACAATACATCAATGTGTTCTTTAAATGTTCATTTATGAGGTGAAATTGAATTTAATAAACCTTTATAAAGCAAAAAAGTACCAAAAGTAAAGTAAATATTATGATATGTTTATTAGAAATTTACAAAATTACACGAGAATGTGATATAAAAAGTCTTGTTTTCTGTGAAATTTACCACGATAAAATGAGTTTGATTAAAACAGAACAATCTAGACTAAAAATGTATTTCAAAATTAAACAAATAAGTAATTTCATACAGTATTGACAGAGGTTTTTGTTTGTTTAAATCGACATGCTGTTCTCATTGATGTAAAAGAAAATGTTATTTCTTTACTTTGTATCTCAGGTAAATCTTACTTAAGGATGTTTAGAAATATTCAGAGACAACTTTACTGAGGAAGGTGTTAACCTTTTTGCAGGGGATGTTAAATTTACAGTTTTTCTCAGTCGCTTTGGTGCATTTCCCACAACACGTTTTACATTTGCACAACAGTTAATGCATTTCTCAATACAATTAGTCTTTTGTGCACATCCTAGTAGCAGTTTCTCAGTCCTTCCAACAAATTGCAAATGCATTTGGACATGCATTAATTGCTTTCATACAACTCTCTGCTGTTTATAACATTATCATTTGCTTATGCCATGTCAGTCAAAATTAACTAAACTTGTGAATGCTGAATAGTCATTCCATATAAAACTAATAGTCCTCATTTCATTACATACAAAAATGTTGAACTAGTTGTCAAAATCTGTCAAGCTAATTTTTTTTAATGTATATTTTTTTTCCTGAAAATGTCTTTTACATCGAACAATTTCATGAATGATTTACAGACCTTTGAATATTGTAGGTTCAGTTCCAAGATGTACTGCAATTATGTGTACAGTTGTGCACTGCTCTACCTAAAGGAAGTTTATGTTTGTCGTAAATAAGGGTGTATTTATTCTTTTGCACAATGCTGTGAATAAATTAGAATTGTAAAGAGCATATGCAGTAAAAATGTGAAACACACATATTCAGTGTCCTGTACTCAGATACCTCACTAAATGCATTGATGGCTAACTTTACTGTGGTTTTCGAATGGCTGTGCAAATAGTATACAGTGCTGTCTTGAGCATTTTCAGGAAGTGTCACCAACATCTGATTTTTTTGCATTGGAAAAATGTGCAGAATAAACTGTCATAATAAAAACATGACAAAACCATCTTGTTCATAAACAATGGTGTCAGGACTTTTCATCTTGATGACACCAACACTTTCATTGATGTCAATACTTGCTATCCATTTTGAGAAGTTGTGCCACGCTTTTGCAAATTATCAACTGGGTTTTGCAGTTTGTACTAATTGTTTTGAGAAATGCATTAACTGTTGTGCAAATGTAAATAGTGTTGTGAGAAATGCACCAAAGCAACTGAGAAAAACTGTAATGCCACGACTTTATGAATTTAACAATTTCTGCTCTCATTTAAAGTCTTAAACTGTAGAACTGCAACTTTTAAAAACTTTTTAATGTCCAGCGGCAGAATTCATTCATATTTACAAACATTCATACTTCATTATCAGTGTTTTGTCACACTCGTGTGGAGATGTTAGGTACTACAAATATACGTTTTACAAATATTAATGATAATTGAAATCGTGAAAAATTATGAACAGAATTTTAATAGAATAAAAAATCAAAATAGTTTAGAAAACAATTCAAGAATGGATTAAATAAACTTTCCAGAGAATGGATTAGATAAACTTTCCAAATATGCAAAAATGCACAGATAAAACGTGCAGTTCTAAGCACACATGACATCAGTACACCACCAGAGGCCAGTATTTCAGCAAAAGCTTATGGTTGTTGTCAGCCTCAGGCCTGTTGAACAGATGGTTTGATAGTTCTCCGTGCTAAGTGCAAGCATCTGTTTCACGGTCTGTTTCATATATCCACGAATCCAAAACATTCACCCACACAACACGAAGATTTACTATTTAAATTGATATATTGTCAGCTTTAGTTAGTGTTTTTTATGGGGGTTAAAGGTTTGAATCAAACTTGTGAAGCTAACCCCACCATTTTGAAACTTACAAAACTTTAGTCACAAACATTTACTTAAAACGTACAAAACTCTGCTATTTAAGCCAGCCTACCTGAGGTTTAAACGTGATTCAGATGGTCTCTGTCACCTCATGCTCACATCACATTAAACATACTGAAGTCCTGTGTCTTAGAAAATATGTTGCCTTCTCTAAACTGTAATCATGCGGTTAATTAAACCGCCATGTCTGGTTTAGCTCAATGGTTAATTGACAGGTGAGGGCGGGGCAGTAGCCTACTTCTTGGTCTTAGAAAGTGCTCGACAACATGAGTGCATACTTCGAATCCAGAGAGAAGGCCTTATATGCGCCCTCAAAAAAGTTTTGACTGCGTTTACTCATATGGTTTACACTCATATTGTAGCATTAGATTAGATTTAAATGTTATTAAAATACAACAAAATATTAATATAATTGGTAAATTTAGTCTTAGTTACAAATACGCAAAAACTACCATCAACGAATCTGTAGCCTAACCATTTAAGGGTTATAATGGAAATTGTACAAGTTTTACTGGACATCATAATGATGGTCTTTTTTTTTTTTTTTGGCAATGTGTTGCCTTCTTTTTGGCATGTTAAAACCACTAAATCCTACATGTCCCAACACAGTATAGCATTTAAATTTAGCTTATTAATTGAGGTTTTTTAACTTGTGTTGATGGTTTATAATGTTTTAATGGTCACCTTTTTGCTGTGAGGCATCTGTGCCGACCACAAAAAAAATAAAAAATAAAATAAAAAATGTATTATAATGTATTATAACTATAAACAAATCACTTCCTATCCATCTGAGATTTCTGTGTATAAAGGCTTCAATTTTAATTAATAGTATTGCAGTAAAGAAGACTACATATGAACATGAGTCTATTAATACTTTCTGATAAAGCATTTTCAGAAAGGGTGATCTATGCTTTCAGACAAAAAATAACCGAACCATCACAGAAGTTTTAATAGTTTCCAACATAAACACGACTAAAAGTTAACCATTAAAACATTACATTTTGCAAGTTTTAGGGAAATACTCCAATAGTATTTAGTGTCTTAAACATGCTACAAATACAAGGAAACAAAACAATTACCAATTTTCATTAAAACTAATACATTTGCCTTTAAAACCATCACAATTTCTTTGAGGATTTTCTTTTGATTTTTAAAGAATTATTTGATAGGTGCACATTCAACTGCCTTCAAGAAACAGTTGGCAGTTGATTCTTGGCAGAATCAGGATGAGCCTTCAAGAAACAAATGGTCAACATGTCATCACTTACAGTAAAAAATTATTCAAATTATATAAATACTCAAAAACTCAACTACATTTGCAGATTAATTTGCTTTTTAGTGTTTACAGAATGGCTTTATTTTAGCTTACATTGGCAGAAACAACAACAAATGAAGCTTCTGTCTAAATCAACACTCATCGGCCACTTTATTAGGTACACCTTACTAGTACTGTTTGGAACCTCTTTTGCATTCAGAATTGCCGTAATGTTTCATGGCATAGATTCAATAAGGTACTATAAATATTCCTCTGAGATTTTGGTCCATATTGACATGATAGCATCACGCAGTTGCTGCAGATTTGTCAGATGCACTTCCATAATGTGAATCTCCTATTCCACCACATCTAAAAGTTGCTCTATTGGATTGAGATCTGGTGACTGTGGAGGCCATTTGAGTACAGTGAACTCATAGTCATGTTCAAGAAATCAGTCTGAGAGAAATTGTGCTTTATGACACGGCGCGTTATCCTGCTGGAAGTAGCTATCAGAAGATGGGTAGCCACATTGTGGTGGGATGTGATCAGCAACAATATTCAGGTAGGCTGTGGCGTTGACACCATACTCTAATGGGCCCAAAGTGTGCCAAGAAAATATCTCCCACACCATTACACCACCAGCCTGAACCGTTGATACAAGGCAGGATGGATCCTTACAGATTAGCAGTTTCAGAAGTACGTACTCATCTAGCACCAACAACCATTCCACATTCAAAGTCACCTTTGGTCCTCATTCTGATGCTCGGCTTGAACTGCAGCAGATCGTCTTGACCATGTCTACATGCCTAAATGCATTGAGTTGCTGCCATGTCATTGGCTGATTAGAAATTTACGTTAACGACCAGTTGGACAGGTGTACCTAATAAAGTGGCCAGTTGGCATATACTAGAAATGGCCTAAACATGCTATAAGCGCTTAGCTATTAATTACCAAATGATTGGAAAACTCACTGACAGCGTATTAAATTAGCTTAAAATCTATTTTTATGTCCTTATCTACCCTTTCCTCAGCATTTATGCTTTTCTGCTTCATACAAAATATGATTCAGCGTCTCTAATATTTCAAAAGGCTTTTTGTCTCCTGCGAGTGACAAATAACATAGGGAATTTTGCAACAAATCTGAGAGGGAGCTAATCTTTTAATAATCTTACAGTGCTGCGAATGTGAGCTGCTGTACAGGCTTGTTCTCCCTCAATGAGATCACGGGTTTGACAGAGCTCTGTTGGCTCGCTTATATCATTACCCTCCTGGTGGAAGTGAAACTTTCAGAGCAGCCATAATTTCGCTAGCGCCCAGACAGATGACGTTTGAGTCACACTCATCATTTTATTACATCTCCCGCTAAATGTCATGTTCATTTTTGCTCGCTCATTCATCAGCCTTCACATCTGTTAATAGAGCGACTGGAAATCATGCACACCACTGGGATTGTAACGCTGAAAAGAGAACAGAGAAACTACATGTTGAGCCTGTTTTCCAACCCCAGCGTGACTGATTTTAGATTAAAAGAGAATGTTTTTAATAACAGCATTTTTTTAGGATTATGAGAAAAATGAAAATTCATGCCGTTCCATCCTCCTATGGCCTTTTGTTCATCTTAGAAACACAAATTATGATATTTTAGATGAAATCCGAGAGCTCTCTCATCCTCCATAGACAGACATTTAAAGTCCAAAAAAGGAACCAAAATCATCCCCAAAACATCCAATCAATCATTAGTCTCTTTCACACTGTCACAACCAGCGATCGCTCCCCAGAGGATCGCTGGTTCTCACACGAACTCAGAACTACATTTCCACATTTCCCAGGACTACATTTTCATACATGCACTGCTCCCAAACACGCACGCCTGCTCACTCATGTATCCTGATTGCATCACCAGCTGAGCCTTGTTCACAGACTGATTACATCCCATTCATAAGCCACTCTCTCACGCTACCAGTTTGCCGAGTCTTGTTTCCCTGTGTACATTACAACGCGGTTCCCTGTCTTGTTTCTCTGTGTTTAGACCCTACCCTCGTTTCCCAGTTATCCTGTTTAGCCGCCTGCCTTTTGACCATTTGCCTGTTTGAATGTTTACGATTCTGGACTGCCTTTATATACCTGTTTGCACCTGATGACCATTGCTTGCCTGACTTTTGAATAAACTGCATATTGGATCCTACCTCCTGTGGTCTCCTGTCACTCCACCCCAGTCCTGGTAACACACACATACAGACCTTTCCGGAAAATGATGGGCAATTTTCCAGAAGGGGATCTTGTGTGAACAGGCCCTTTTTGAAAATACCGGTAAACTGGTTTCTGCAATTTTTCGGAGAAAGAAGTTAATGGTTATTTGCCAGAATGCTGCTCTGTGTGAACACAGAAGGAAAATTCCTGTAAAGAGTGTGTTAACGTTTAGAGAGTGCTGACCTGAGACGTCTGCTGTAGAAAATCAGAATATTCAGACGCATTCACATCCACAGCTTATCAAAATAAAAGCATTCGAATATTTTTCCAGACACATTTAGCTGCTAGTTGTTTGTCAGATAACGTTTTTATGTTCCTTCTTAATGCCAACTGGGGGAAAAAAAATCGATAAAATGATTATGATTAACTGCTGTTTTTTTTACCTTCAAGCTCTGCATTAGTTGCTTGACGCATGTGCACGTAAGGAGTGAGCGCCAGCACACACAGATATTATTTACATCTCAACATGCAAAAGTGTTCCTCAAAATGTTTCATCGAAGTTGTGCACAATACTTATTCATCCACAGAATTTCTAATGTAGTCAAATGTGTAGACATTTAGCTGTGGTTTGCAATTCTTTCTTCGAAACTCTCTAAGAATAAGCAGCTGCATGAATGCTAAAGCTTTAAATAAAAGTGAAACCATCAACAAAAGGCAGACCCCGTCTATTTTACAAATACAAGCGCAGCCATTTAGAGCCCATTTATGGTTAATGATGTCAAATTTACCAATGTTTTGAAATGGATGTGTGATTGGTCTTTTGCGGACAACTTCTGGAACGTCCGTGTCTGTGTGAAAAGCGATTTGTGAAGTTTATTTATTAACTTATTTCGAGAAGAGCACATGCTTATGATTGAACACAGCTGGTCATTCATTACCCAATTCATGATTCACCAATCAGACGATTCCTAAGTCACTATAAATAACCTACGTTCTATTTCACAGCCATCTTGATTTTGAAGAATCCCCCTTCCACCCCTACTCCCCCTCCTTTCCTAGATGGATGGCACGGTGGCCCAGTGGTTAGCACTGTTGCCTCACAGCAAGAACATCAATGATTCTAGTCCTTACCCAACCAGCTGACGTTTCTGTGTGTTTACACGTTCTCCCCATGTTCATGTGGGTTTCCCCTGGGTCCCCGAGTTTCCTCCCACTGCCCAAAAACTTGCAACCTAAGTTAATTGCCTAATCTAAATCAACACCATAGACATGCTCCTAGTAAGTAGTTATCTCTTAAGAGCAATCACTATCTGTTCATTAGCTACTACAACAGGGGAGTTTTAAGATCTACCTGAACTCAAACTCCCCTCTTGCCCTGCAACGGGAGGAAGCCCCGGGCTCGAGGATCTTTTAAGCTCAGGGCTCTCTCCTGGGACAGCATGCCAAAACACACTTTATAATCAATCATCTGCGAAGTGTGAACTCTTGATATATAAATTTACCGGTAAAGTCATTCTGGAAATTTTCCAGATATTTACTGGTATTAGTGTGTGAAAGGGGCTAATGTTTTCCACATCAGGTCAGAGTGCACGTTTACTACATGCCAAGTATTTGCTGCTGGTTCTACACTGTAAATACTAACACAATCACACAGCAATTCGTAACTTTTTGATTTAGTGGCTAATTTTTATTACTCTTACAATTCAGTACGATTTGTTTATCCCCTAATGACAGTTGGGTTTAGGGTTGGGGTTTAGTGCTACGCCTGCTTTTAAAAATCGTACACTTTCGTACAAGTTCAGTCGTTTGAATTCATATGAATTAGCCACTGAACTGACAAAACGTAAAATAGTTACCTTTCCTCATGAGATCAGGCTGGTAAAAACAGTTAACTCAAAATTGCAAGGCAACTTGCTGCACGGCTTTTTTGACTTGACTCAACTTTGAACCCAAGTACTACACATGATTCAATTTAAGTTAACTAAAAAAAAGCTTAGCAGCAAGTTGCCTTACAGATTTAAGTTGAGCCAACTTTTGTTACAGTGCACATTGATGACCTAATGAGGACAAGAAACCATTAGCTTTTGGTGCACATAAGTTTCCTTTGAGCTTTGTATTATTAGAGTTGAACTACTGAAGTCCCATGGAAAGTTTTCACAATGTTTTTTTGGTTCCTTTTTGAACATCTTGAACCATTGCTGTTTATGAAGCATGTGGGAGCTCTCGAATTTTATCTAAAACATCTTAATTTGTGCTCCGAGATAAACGAAGGTGTCAAGGTATTGGAATAACATGAAAGTGAACAAGGCGGCACGGTGGCTCAGTGGTTAGCACTGTCGCCTCACAGCAAGAAAATCGCTGGTTTAAGTCCTGGCTGGGCCAGCTGGTATTTCTGTGTGAAGTTTGCATGTTTTCCATGTGTTCAAGTGGATTTCCTCTGGGTGCTCTGGTTTCCCCCACAGTCCATAGGCATGCGGTATAGATAAATTGAATAAGCGAAATTGGCCGTATAGTGTATGATTGTGTGCGTGGATGTGAGAGTGTATGTGTGTTTGCCAGCTCTGGGTTCCGGCTGGAAGGGCATTTGCTGTGTAAAACACATGCTGGAATAGTTGTCTGGTCATTCAGCTGTGGCAACCCCTAATAAATAAAGGACTAAGTTAAAGAAAAATGAATGAATGAATGAATGAATGAATGAATGAATGAATGAATGAATGAATGAATGAATGATGGTGAGTGATTAATCCCAAAAATGTTGGGATGAACAAACCCTTTAACCCTTTTCCAACCATTGAACATTGGAATTGCGTTGATGCCACTGATGAGTTTTTATGGCAATCCAAGTTTTAGGTATATTACGGTAAGGGAGGCTCTATAGCACATGTTCTGCATAGGTTATGGGACTTCTGGGTGCAAAGTATAAGAAGATCAGAGAAAGTGTACACTGGTTGTCTTACATTTTTAAACTGAATCAGATTAACCTTATGAGTCATTTGAACTTATTATATTAAACTTAAAACAGTTTTCCTAACACCTTTAAATGAAGTTGGAACATGACTAACTTGGATAAATAAGTTGCAATTAGCTAAAAAAAAAAAACCTATGTTGTCATGACTAATTGATCACAATATTTTTCATTTTTTAAAACTGTTTTAAAACTTTTAACACGTTTTAATCTGTTTTATTAATTTTAAATATTTTATTTATTTTTATTTTTTTGTTTCTTTTATTCTTGTTTATGTAAAGCACTTTGAATTACCATTGTGTATGAAACGTGCTTTATAAATAAACTTGTCTTGCCTTGCCTTATAGAGTAGATCAAATTGCATGTAAAAAAATAAAATAAAATAAAAGTTAAGCTTTTGAAGAGGAGAAAATTTGAAGAACTTTCCTTTGGCTTACTTCCCTTTTTTATAAGGGTTCATCACAGAAAATTAGTTTCTCTTTTTTATTGAAAATATTGCATTTTGGATGAAAGGTGTCTGCAGTCAGGTGGTGATAAAACATGAGCACATAAAGAAAGAATAAGCTGCTTTTTGTTGTTGTCATTGTTGTTTAATATGCCTGGTTCTTTATTTTGATATATAATATCATATATTCATAGATAAATTCCGAAGGTCATAAAATTTAGTTGAAATCATAAAAATGCTGCAGGTGGCTGGCAACGTACAAAATAAAAAATCTGGAGGGGAAAAAGTTAAAGATATTAATCATGATGTTGACTAAGGGAGCTTTTGATCAATCATTATGGGACCGAGAGGGAATATTATTCAAAAATTTTTGCTGAAATGATGTTTATGTAACTTAATTGCTTTATTTGTAACCGAGGTATGCACTTTTCTCAGTAAATAAATGTTGGGAATCTGTTCAAGATGTTAATCTCATGCCACTAGCACTTAAGTGAGTGAAATTATGCAGTTTTCTAAGCAAGAAAACAGTATGTGGCCCTAACGTGTTGTACTTGAACAAAAAAATAAAAAGATTATTTTTTTAATATTTAAAGAGGTGCACAAGGAGCACTAAAGCTGAATGCTGTGCTGCATAAGAATATAAACAAGTTTTCTTTGTTCAGGCGGTAATAACTTTTCACTATATTGCTGTTTTATTCAAATGGTGTGCTCTTTATCGAGAGTAAATTGGACATGTTGTTGGATGTATTGAATGTCACACAGTGGAGCAATAGGCCTAAGTAGCTTATCCTAGATTCAGACTCCATCAACAAATACCCAATCAGCATTTTTGGAGAATAAAAAAACCCCACCCGAAATAGCCGGCAAGATTAATTCTAATCAGACTTGCACCACATTGTGAGAGGCTTAGCTGCACTTTCTCAAAAATTGACCATTATTTCCAAACCCACGGGCTGCTTTGGTAAGGAAGCGGTGCATTTTTTGAGGTGTAAAAATGAGTTGACGCCCAGCCTTCAGTAAAGCCACAGAAGAGAAAATCCTGGCTTGAGCAACAAGATTAGATTCTCGGCACATAACACCTATTGTGTTTGCTTCAAATCCCACAGATCAGCCATCTCATTGGCAGCCTTGGCCGTGGTTCTCCCTATATGACGACGGGGACATGATGTGTTAACAAGAATATAAATAAACTCCGGCTGAAAAAAGTAAATATAGAGATACAACAGGGACGTAAATTGAAAATGCCAGGAAGTTGGATGGCCTTCGTGTTTGTTATTGCCAAAACAGTGTTGATATATTTGTGAAATAGTTAGCATTATAAATCTACATATATGTGGTCGATAGTAATAGTAAGTTCTATGGGTATTTACAAGATGTCATGAACTTATTACATCAGAATTGTGTGTATGAATCTATATGACTCGCCACAATGATTAATCTGTACTCAGTAGATATTGCTGAGAGTCATTTATGGATCTTTATGATGTTTTTGTTGCATGTAAATACACTCATAAAATAACTGCTTGTTCAAACTACACTCTAAAAATAACTCGAGGTCTGTCTCCACTACATAGCTTAATACATTTTCGTAACTTAAAAACTCTAAATTGCTGATTAGATTAAAACTTTTAAGTTGTCAAGATAATTTTATTAAGTTTTCAAATAATAATTAGTTTTCAAAATATTGATAATTACATTAACTAAAAATCACGGCTAATTTAAAGGTAAATATGCCTGTCAATTAGTTTGAAACTCAATTTCTCTACACAAATGGAGTTCTGAATTTTAAAGCTCCTCCCCCACTAAACGAGCAAGAAGCAAGTCCTGACAAGTTTTAGGCAGACTGTTTGGCACAAAGGACATTTTAAGGTGAGATATCTGAGTTTCTCCATTTCACTTGAGTGTCGGCTACTGGTAAATGCAGTTGATGTTAGCAGTCTTATTTGAAAAGTTTTTTTCTTGCTTTATAAGAATACACAAGAATTTGAAGAGGACCTTGAAAGTCAAGTGATGACAATTGCTATCATTGGTGATCAATCTACTTTGGAATTGAACCACAAGATGGAAAGCATCATGGTTGAGGGCATAAGAATCCTAAATGGAGTTGATATCTCAAGGTGCTGTGCTCTGCTAATGGGCATAATATATGCTCTGAATCTAAGCTACCTCAAGGAACTTGATACTGAAACCCAGTCCAAAAGTAATGCATCTCAGGAACATTATTTTCTGAAGTCTCTACTTATTTCAGGGATTTTGCTCTTTATGTTGCACTTTTGTGCCGGCAGCTAGGTCTCTGTAACTCTAAGCAGAGCCTGGTGAGTGGCTGGATGAGAGACCACATGGGGAAGCTAGGTTGTTGCCGAAAATGATGTTAGTGAGGTCAGCAGGGGTCGCTCAACCTGCGGTCTGTGGGGGTCCTAACGCCCCAGTATAGTGAAGGGGACTCTCTACTACTGAGAGATGTTAAACTGAGATGTTAAACCGAGGTCCTGCCTCTGTGGTTGTAAAAATCCCCTTCGAAAAAGAGTAGGGGTTTAACCCCGGCATCCTGGTCAAATTTGCCCACTGGCCTCTGTCTATAATAGCTTCCTAACCATCCCCATATCATAACACCCCATTCACACGGGGTTTCAGTGCCAATGCTTGACAGAGGGCGTGTCTGAAGTTCAGTTAATAAAATTAGTCAGCAATAGGCCACTGTCTGAGCTGCTTTATTTGCATACAGCATTCTGATTGGCTGACGCTTCTGTCCGTGCTTGAAAAGTTGAGCAAGTCCCAACTTCTGCATTGGCTTCATCACTCTGTCTCCACTTCACCAATCGGCTGGTGTGTGGTGTGCGGTCTGGCACAATATGGCTGCCATCACATCATCCAGGTGGATGCTGCACGCTGGTGGTGGATGAGGAGATTCCTCCCAATGAGAAAAGTGCTTTGAGTGTTCAAGTTTTGTGTTGTTTTAGCTCATTTACAAGTAGTTAGAACAAGTGAAGTTTATTTATAAACTAATTTCGAGAGGATCACGTGCTTATGATTGCTCACGATTGGGTCAGCATTATTTAGTTTATGATTTACCAATCAGACGATTTCTAAGTCTCCATTTATTACCTAAGTTCCATACCATAGTCTTTTTTGTTTTGAAGACTCCGCCTTTCCCAGATTGGTGGCACGGAGGCCTAGTGGTCAGCACTGTTTAACCACAGCTAGAACGTCATTGGTTCTAGTCCTTACCAGGCCAATCAATGTTTCGTGCGGAGTTTACATGTTCTCCCTGTGCTCGCATGGGTTTCCCCTAGGTCCCCCAGTTTCCTCTCGCCAATCAAAAACATACAACTTACGTTAATTGACTAATCCAAATCGGCTTTTTAAAAGTGCTCCTAGTAAGTAGTTTAAGTAGTCTTCATAACAATCCCTGAGCTATAAACAGCAGGGGAGTTCTCGAGATCTAACTGAGCTCAAACTCCCCTCTCGCCCTGCAAACCGGACGGAGCCCTGGCCTCGAAGATCTTCTGACACGAGACAGCATGCCAAAAACACTTTATAATCAATCATCAGAAAAGTGTGAACTTTTGAAACAAAGTCACTTTAGATTGTGTGCTTTCAACAACCCCCCCCCCTCCTCCCTGCATATTAAATGTAGTATTTAACTTGATGATGCGTGGACCTCTCAAAAGTACAGCATGTTAACCACCTATGTGCAGTGTTTGTTTTTTACCTACCAAAGCAATTTACAAAGACAGCAAGAGTGACTCATTGCATTGTTTTAATGATGTGAGGGAAAAAAGAATATTATTAAGATTAACTTCTCCACCCACACATGAAAACCCTTGCACCTTGCCTTTTTATTGCTGCTCTTTCAAATTACAGGGTCTTATTAAATCTTTCAGAGGAACACAAAAGATTTCTTTTTTATTTATTTATTATTATTATTATTATTTTATTTTTTTGCTGATACAGTGCCCTCCACTTATATTAACACCTTTTGTAAATATGAGCAATTTTGAAAAAGTCTTTGTTTAACCTTCTAATCTTTTGCTCGAAAATATTGATAAAAGGAACCTCTGCTCACTGAGAACAAACAGTTGCAAATTTGTTGATTTTATAAAAAACAAACAAAACATTAAAAAACAATAACATCTTTGTTAATGCGGCCCACAAATATTGGGAACCCTATAAAGTCTTATGGGCAAAACTCTTTTTAAAGAGTATTTTACGTATTTTAGTACACTTGGATGACTAGAATCTGGAAATTCTGTTTAAAAGGGCTATAATATGAGAAAACACACAGGCACTCATTCATGCATACTGGGTTCTACACATTCCCTTCAAGTTGACCCAACACAAATCGATTAAGTTAACTTAATATGCTTTACAACTTCAAGTGGATTAAACATAAAACAATTAAATTGTCCCAAAAAAACTTAATTTCAAGTCATTTTAAATAAGTAGTTTAAACAAGCAGCAAAAGTCATCTTTGGAGTGTTCACCACAATGGGTAAAAGCAAAGAATTTATCATCATTACTATTATTATAGCCTTTATTTTACCAACACTGTAAAACCCAACAGTCAACTTTATCAAATGAAATGAGTGTAGTTAACTCAAAATTCACTGAATTCTACTAAATTCTACCTCATTACTTCAACTTAAATGGAGTAAGTTCACAGTACTCATATAGATTTTATTTATTTATTTTTTTAACTCAAATGGTTTGTTGCACTTGGTTTTCTCAAATGGTTTGAGTAGTTACCTTAACGTTTTGGGTTTTAAAGTGTAGAAAGAAGCACATTGAAATCTATTTTACAAAAGTGTCCTGGAAAATATTAAGTGTTTAAAAATATTAAGATATTAACAACTATCTTCGTCTGGAAGAAACCCCCCTCCTCCCCTTCTTCCTCCCTTATCCATAATGGGCGGCATGGTGGCCCAGTGACTTGTTGCCTCACAGCAAGAATACCAATGGTGTTGGGTCCTCGCTGAGCCATCTGGTATTTCTGTGTGGAGTTTGCATGTTCTCCCCGTGTCCACGTGTATTTCTCCCGGGTTCCCCGGTTTCCTCCCACCATCCAAATGTACTCTATATTATAGATAAAATAAGCCTAAACCTTTTTTATAATGTCTTACTCTGAAGAAGTTCGCCTTGGCCTCAGCAGCAGGGGAGTTTGAGATAGACCTGAGCTCAATCTCCACTCGCCCTGCAAAAGGGGGGGGAGCCTTGGGCTCGAGGATCCCTTGAGCTATGGGCTCTCTCTCGGGACAGCATGCCAAACAAGCTATGTATAAATTATGAGCTAAGTGTGAACTCTTGAAGCATAATACAGCTCACACGAATTTTACAAATAAAAGATAACCGCATTTATCTAACAAAAACACACAAAAAGAGCTGTGATTTTCAGCAAAAGTTTGTAGAGCTTCATGAAATGAGAAGTGGTTATAAGGAAACAACAAAAACATAGAAAATTCCCATTTTTCAACAAATGGCCAGACATTTCAGTCAAGTGAAAAAACAAATCCAAGAATCACGCCTGGAGAACTGGTTAGTTAGATTGGTCTTAGGTTCAGAAAGTCTCCAAACAATCCAGCAATACCTACACCACTGCCAATAATTTAAAAGGGTTTCAAGAAAAAGGTCTATACTCTGATCTAAAACAAACTCAAGCTTCTTCTGATATCATGAACAAAATACACTACCTGACTAAAGTCTTTTCGTAGATGTAGATATGTTCAAAATTACATCAATGTTTTCAAAGTGCACTGCGAAGGGAGCACAATTGTAAACATGAAGATCCCTAAAATTGAACTGCAAAAATACGTTGAAAGCAAATTACACCTAAGAGAGATGACCTTAATGCTTATTTATTTTTAATAATCCCAACTTTCAATGTTAGAATGTTCTAAATGAATAGGGTATAGGGAAGATAACTGGGAATAGAACACAGCCAGGAACTAAGTTTCTAACGACTGCTCCAGAGGTGTGGTTGCGAGTGCTCAAGTTTGCAACACAGTTTGCGAAATTTTGTTGGAGCGACGAATTGGGAATCAACAAACTATGCTTGTAATGACAAAACTTTGCTAACCATGGTTTTGGGAAACGCACCCCAGTATAGAGTCCCCTTCACTATACTGTGGCGTTAGGACCCACACAGATCGCATGTTGAGCGCTCTCTGCTGGCATCACTAACACTTCTTCTAGCAGCAGCCTAGCTTTTCCATATGGTTTCTTATCCAGTTACCGACCATGTGGAGGTTGCAGAAAGCTAGCTGCCGGCTATTTAAGTGTGAACTCATGAAAATCTGTTTTCAGATGATGCGTAAATCCCAGTCTGTGAAAAAGAGTTGTTGTTGTTTTTGATCCAGGGTCACATATTAGTGTCAAAGTGCGCAATCTTACACTATCACTCCATATAAGGTCTCTAGAAAGTCTTTGCACATTTTTAACACCAACCACCCACTCTTGTGGTTTACTGAGGGTTGCAAATAAGTTATGCACACCTCCCTCCACCCAACACCGAAACCATAAACTGTCACTCTTCTGCTGTGCTGAATTTTCCAATATGTGCACTACAGCATCTGCCCTGTAAATGCAATGAAGAACATCACATAATCTACCAAGTGATTTTCTAAAGATGAACGAAACATGAAAAGGCTGCATTAACAGTCGTGACCCGTGCAGATGTGTAACAGCATGAGATGGGCATGTCTACGGGTGAAAGGAAGGAGGAGAGATGTATGCATGACCTCCTGCAGGAGAAATTGGGCTTCTTTAATTACATTTCAGCACTTGCTGCTTTTCAGAGGCAGAGAGCATGCTTCTGATCATCTCCTTCTGATTATTAGACCTTTGTGAAGACTCTGTGTGCTGTCAGGCTGTAATTATAAGAAGCTCAGATAGCTTTTTACATGTCAATGGCTTACACAGAGCCGTTCGGGAGAATATACTGGCTTAGGGAGAAGAATAAAAACACTCTTGGTGAGAACAGCGTGTGGACTATAAATGATTATGGCATTATAACTCTGAACTGAAGGGAGGTTAAAGAAGGTAAACGTATTTCTTATTTCAACTGTGACTGCTCTTCTTTTTTTTATAATTTACATTGACTTTCAACCTGAAAATTAATATCAGTTGCATGAAATGAATGTTGAGCGGTGTTAAGTTTCACAGTGAAAGAGCAAATTGCGTATTAACTGCACAGTAAACGCACAGTGTGAAGCCTGCATATCCAGGTTTTGTGAAATATGCACAAGTTCAGTTTAAAATTAAAATCTCTATCATTTATTTTACGGAAAAAAAACACTCCTGTATATGCTCACCGGCCACTTTATTAGGTACACCTGTCCAACTGCTCATTAATGCAAATTTCTAATCAGCCAATCACATATGGCAGCAACTCAATGCATTTCGGCATGTAGACATGGTCAAGACAATCTGCTGCAATTTAAACTGAGCATCTGAATGGAGATCAAAGGTGATTTAAGTGATTTTGAACGTGGAATGGTTGTTGGTGCCAGACGGGCTGGTCTGAGTTTTGCAGAAACTGCTGATCTACTGGGATTTTCACGCACAACTATCTCTAGGGTTTACAGAGAATGGTCTGAAAAAGAGAAAATATCCAGTGAGCTGCAGTTCTGAGGGCGCAAATGCCTTGTTGATGCCAGAGGTCAGAGGAGAATGGCCAGACTGGTTCCAGCTAATAGAAAGGCAACAGTAACTCAAATAACCACTCAAAAAATGTTGCCTGGTCTGATGACTTTTGATTTCTGCTGCAACGTTCGGATGGTAGGGTCAGAATTTGGCGTCAACGACATGAAAGCATCAACTGTGTGATGCTGTCATTTCAATATCGAACCAAAATCTCAAGATTATTTCAGGTACCTAGTTGAATCTATGCCACAAGGATTAAGGCAGTGCTGAAGGCCAAAGTGGGTCCAACCTGGTACAAGTGAGGTGTACCTAATAAAGTGACCGGTGAGTGTATATTAACAGCTAAGAAAAACATTTGAGCCTTTTTTTTTTTTTTTTTTTTTTAAAAACAATTTTTGCTTTGTCCTGTATACTACTACTGATGATTTTTCGAAAATAGTTTTTCTTGTTTAGAGCTTTTTTGGCACAGAATAATGTTTTCAGACATTTATATGGATTTTTAGACACCACAAAAGCTACATTTAATCTTCAGAAGAGTTTAAAAAAATCAATATCAGGTGTATTTACCCTGAAGACATTTGTTTTTGTGACCAATTGCCATTTTCTGAAAATAAAAATGCTTAAAAATTTGTATTTGAAATTGAGAAGAAATGCTATCAGGCCGGTATGGAATAAAAGTAATGTGAACATTTTATTCAAACTGATACCTAGTAAATTCAGAGAACTGAGAATTCCACATGCTCTCTTTTTATCCCCTAAACTGCACATACACACTTCTGTCCTCTTCTATTTTGTTGACATGTAAACTTCTCCTTAGCTTTTAAGTGTGGAAAAAAAAAGTCCACTATTGATGGGCTGTTGGTTTTAATTTTGGTTTATGACAGCCCCTGATCTTTACTCATTGTACTCCAAAGAATAGCTTAGACTTTCTGCCACACATGCAGGTTGTTCGGGTTTGAAATGACTTGAAGCTGAATAATGACAGGACTTTTATATTTGATGAATTTTTGTGGAAAGCTGGTCAAAAGTGGACCGGCCTGATCGAGTTCAAAGAAAAAAGAAGCTCTTTAAAGAATAAGAACTTCTTTATGTGACTCATCTTTTCAGCCAGATATAATAGGAGAGGAAGAAGCAAAACAGGAAAAGAAAAAGTTAAACACAATCACAGATACTAACATGAAGTGTAATATTGCAATAATAAATTGGATTAATTAGTTTCACTTTACAATAAAGTTCCATTAATTAACATATTTATTAACATGAACTAAGTATGAAAAATATACACTATTTATTAAACATAGTTAAACATTATTAAAATCTAAAGTTACACTTGTTAAGTAAGGGATAATGTACATCCAGGTGGTTGTTCTGGCAGAATAATGCCTGACAAGCTTATCAGTAGATATACTATACATTATACTGCTTATTACACAGCTAGTTGCCATAATTGAAAACAATTAGACACAAAACATTCTAAAGAAAACAAATAAATGCAGCCCACACTAACCTGCATATTATTCGCAAGATGGTGTCAATCAAACAAGCAGCGGCGTGATAGACCAGCATGTATACGTGTGTATGAATACTCACTAATGCCCCATTCACACGGGCCATCTGCTTTAACACTTCTCATTTACTTTAAATGGAGTGACGTCAAACATAGGAGAACTGAATTCCAGGTTAGTTGAGTTGCGTTGGGTCCATTGCTAGTGGAAAAAAAATGAAAAGCGTTAAATTTTTCAAGTGCCGACGCAAACATTTAGGCAAATATATACTAGTGTAGTTGCTAGCTAATTAGGTTTGAGCATCACCAGAGATAGCAGTACATCAAAATATTTACATCAAGGATCTATTGCTCGTGGAAAAAAAAAAAACATACATTTTTGAAGTGCCAACACAGACGTTTATGCAATAAACTAGTGCAGTCAATTTAAGATTGTGCATGACCAGAGATATTGATACATCAAAATGGAGAAAAAGCTTATTATCATGGTTGGTAATCACCCAGTGCTTTATGGCTAATCTTTATACACTAGTCTACAACGTATTCTGTTCCTTTTTTGTCACAGTCTAAGCTGGATGTGATTGACTGGATGTTGAAGCTTCAGACACCCCCTCCGTCAAGGCTGACAACCCGGGTAAATGGGTAAACCCTAGAAGGGATACAGCTGCAGATATGCATGCCAAAATAGCATCATTTTTGTAACACTGTACAACAATAATGAATATTTTACATTAATGTGAGTGTTTAGGGTTAATTAGATGTTAATAAAATAGGATTTAATGGGAATTTTAATAATAATAATATAAATATAATAATAAATATAAATAATTCTTGTTAACTTCAGTCCACAACTGTATCCCTTCTAGCAACAACTGGTGAATGGGGTGTAATGATGGGTTGTAGTACACAGATGAGCCTATGTTATAAGCGAATTACCGATTTGTAAACATTCAGGATGTAAGCCCATCAAAGTTGCAAAAAAAAAAGAGAGCGCTAGCATTTACAGCGAGGGATATTATTTACATAATGCTTTCAGCATAGTATAACAGCTTGTCACCCAGTGATAAGCACAGCTATTTGGTCAAAATTAACAATAAAGTGAGCGGCATTCATCTGACAGGTCCATTTGCGAGAGCACCCTTCCAATGGATATTGTATAAAACGAAACGGCCAAGCATCAAGCCTGAAATATAGAAACATTTAAACTACAAATGTTTTTACAAGAGAGAAGTTAAAGGCCTTCAAGTCTTTGGATGCCAACAATTTTGTTCTGTGTGGACATGTACAAGAAATAATGTTCCATGATTACCAGGTTCAAAACTTTGTAGTGCTAAAAACCGAGGTTCTGCCTAGACCACAGGTGTCAAACTCAGTTCCAAAAGGGCTGCAGCTCTGCACAGTTTAGTTCCAACCCTAATTAAACACACCTGATCAAACTAATTGAGTCCTTCAGGCTTGTTTGAAACCTACAGGTAAGTGTGTTGGAGCAGGGTTGGAACTAAACTGTGCAGAGCTGCAGCCCTTTTGGAACTGAGTTTGACACCTGTGGTCTAGGCAGAACCTCGGTTTTTAGAAATACAAAGTGAGGAATTGAGTTTGACACCCCTGGCCTAGACAAAGACAAGGAAACAAGACGGAACTGTACAAGGTCTGGGTAATCATCAACAAGCCAAACAACTGCATTCTGTCAGTGAACCGCACCTGTATGGCAGGGTATGTGAACTCACATGTTTACATTTCATTCTAAGCATTGTGTTTGCAGTTTAATTCACCATATTTAACCCTTTGATGCTCTACATGGGTTTAGTGACCCATCTAAGTTTATTTTTTCTATATCTATTTTATAGCTTGTGCATCAAAGGGTTAACTGTTTTTGCTTAAATCATTGCTGCAATCGAAAATGAGCAATGTGTGTGATTTAGGATAGCTTGAACTTACCTGATATGACATGAGAACTGCAGAGTGTAGCATTTTGAAATAGGTCCTCACTCATTCAACTCTTCTGATGGCTGTCAGCCAAAGACGTCTAAGAATGCCATTAAAAGCAGTGTGGGTAGATGATGTACGGTAAAATGTAGATATTTTGGCATCCTACCGCACAACATAACATGTTTGCTATTTGTCTTTTGCAACCAGTATGCACAGCAGAACCTGTATAACGCCATATGTGACGTGGATTAGTAATTCCCCTATACCATGGTATTGTAGGGTCCACCCAGTTGGCCCAATGCCGGTGTCCACTGGTGGATGAAGGTTCACTGCATGTTCGGTCTTTCCAGTGCACAATGTTGATTTATATTAAACTTAGCTCATATCTGACTCCAATTTTAATATGAGGTGGTTTAGAATATTAATATATTTATCCTCGTTTTATCTGACTCCAATCATAAAACATTAAGAAGATTATATCAATATGTAATTTAGATAAA
The DNA here is from genome assembly GCF_052040795.2 of Danio rerio. NCBI lineage: Eukaryota > Metazoa > Chordata > Actinopteri > Cypriniformes > Danionidae > Danio > Danio rerio. Next base: position 35,324,819 of record NC_141039.2, on the reverse strand, counting down.
TGTTTGAACCTTTTGTCTTCACTAGTAACTATTACATCCGTTCATTCGGGTGCTCATGTCGCTCAGAGAAATCGCCTCGGCCGAAGGCGTCCCTCACGGTCACACTCCGGTCAGTCTTGAATATTAAACAGAGGTAAATTGACTAATACTTTAGATGGCCGCTACCAGCGCACTCGTTCTAAAATACTTTAGTTAGTCCCGCTTAGATGTACACCTTTGAGTTAAGACAATCATCATTTCTAATTAGAGGTTAGGGCATTAATATAAATGTACCCGACTACTGGACTCTATAGTAACTTTGGTTTTCACCAAGCCCATGGTTTCCCATATGAACTTAATTTAGAATAATATTACCTTCAAACAAAGGTCGGGTACCCAATCTAGGTTAGTCGTGCAACACCTTGTTGACCTAGACGGAAGTTATCGCCCTTTCCACCTAAGTACACATGAATCAATATCAAGAGTCAGCCGGATCGCTAAAACACAATTAGTGTGCCCAATGCTCCATCTCAATTGGATTTTAGTCCGTCTACTGACCTGACGCAAGACGTGCGGAAACAAGGATACAGCGTAATCTACTTGAATTAATAATTACAGAGTGAGCAAAATATGGTCAAACATTACAATTTATTAGTCAGGTAAATGTATTATGCCAATTCAATCAGTCAATTCATAAATGATCAATACAAAACATCAAATTATCAAAGATAAATCCAAGATGAAAAGATGCATACCTGACCTTTTACATAACGTGTAAATTTTACATAACGTGGAGCCTAGGCTCCATGTTATGGGCTGATCTGGGTAGGCAGAATCGCGCTGAGACTTTCTCAGACCTTACCTTAAATAATCCAAGAATTCCCTCAAGGAAGGGGGTGTGAATAACAAAAGGCATTCACACTTAGTGGAAAGTCACACCCTTCACAGTGGTTCAAAAGATGCCTGAAGTTATATATTTATTGTGTTGATTATGTCTGTTTCTGAGAGAATGAGACCATTGTACCAATCGCACTGAGACATTTCAAATGATATCAAACATGATAGTTAAAGTCAGTTTGGTTAATCTAGAACATTCAAACATTGAAATGACCATATGCGTGAGTTGAGGGGATGAAGCTGAGTTTCAGCATACTCAGATGCAAATGTGGCAGGAACTGGTTTTTCCCGCATTCCCCCTTGCTGGGTTGTGAAGTCACCAGTCTCTGTTTTCAGCTCATGTTTTTGAATTGTCAAAGATATCAAAATATTTGTAATATTTCAACTCTTACGGTATGGTACCAGGGTATGGTTATACCCTATAGTTTCAATGGTTGTTATCTGGGAAAAACAGCCTAATGTCATGAGGAAACATAACTATTTTACATTTGGTCATGGTTATGTGACTAATTTGTCCAATTAAACCCAGTGGTCACTAAGAGATGAACAAATTACTAAAATATACAAATTAAATCATACAAATTTATACAAATTAGCCACTAAATCAAAGTTACGAATTGGCATGAGATAGCATTGGCATAACATACCTTGGAATGCCGTGATTGACCAATTAGAATCAAGTATTCCAGTGTAATAATATTAGTTATTGCACTGTGAGTTAACAATGCTGAATGCCTTTAATTTCATTAACTAACATTAACAAAGATGAATAAATGTGTTCATTGCTTATGTTAGTAAATACATTAACTAACATGAACTAATAGAGCCTTAATTGTTGTAAAGTGTAAACAATAAATCTCTCACTTTTCCTATTGTTAAGACGTCAAAAATCAACCACTTTATGGAGCAAGAGACTTTCTGTTAGGGCTTTTATTTGGATCCATCTTTAAATGATGATCTGTTGCAGTGTTTTGTGCCCATTCTTGCTCGCCTGGAAAGATTACCCTCTTATATCCCACAATACCTTTCAACTGGACCAAAAGCAAGCAGCAGGTGTTTATTGATGTCCAGCAGTGTCCAAAGCGCAGCATCCCACAATTCCTCTCACCTGTGTGGACTGAAGGTCGTTTACCCTCTGGGTGAACAGAAGGCTTCAAACAGCTGCTGCAGAGCTTTGAGTGGATCACTCTCATCTCGGTCTCCAAGCTGGCATCAAACCGAGAGATGCTTCACACTCCACCTCTCCTCAGAGAAATGTGCTCTCAGGGCAGAGACGGCTATTGACTTTAAATCAAAACAAATATGAGTGAAAACTATTCATATAAGAGTTGTAATGACTTGATAGCACTTCTGCTTTAATGAAAATGAACCAAGGGTTAATTATCGATTTGTAAAAACATTTCTTATTACACCACAATGAAACCATTTCACCAGACCGTTATGTGTTTAATATTAACGCTCATCAGCATCTTAAATCCTTGAAAGTTTTTATTATTTAGATTTTTGTAAACGTATGAACATTTATATGTATTTATTTATATGTATTATATAATATTTGCATTAAATTACAAACAACGAATTACCAGTTGTTTGAGGTTTTTCCAAAACAGCGTCGATGGGACAGGACAGTAAATTTGACGTTGTTCTCTCTTCTGGCTAGTCGCACACTATTTTCTTCCTTTTTCTGAAAGTCCTAGCTTATTCACTGCACACTAGGTTTACCCAACTATGAGATTTCTACTGAGAAACCTAGAAATGGGAAAAGGGTCCATAGAAACCACAAAACAGCCATGGTGTTGTGATGCCAACCATAGTTTAACCATTGAGAACAAACAACAAGTTGCAAATAACAATTGAAGAATTAAAAATGACACAATCTAAGCTGTGCTAAAATTAGCTTTCTGAATGTGTATACGTAAATACTGTTGCTGTGTTTTGTATGGCATCCATTTGCGCAATCAGCGTACGCTTAATTAGTGTTTGGGTAATGCATTACAATTCATTTCTTCATCTCAAGCTAAAGGAAATGAATCAAATATCTGAAGAAATTCAGATATCTTCTTGAAAATGACAAAAATATTGTGTTTCTTTACTAGTTACTTGAAAAAGTAATCTGATTACATAGATCATGCAATATTCGCTATTTGGTTTATTCGCTTCCAGAGCTGGGTGTAACGCGTTCAACAGTAATGCGTGACTGTATTTGAGTTACACTTTTGAGAAACACAGCAATGTAATGAATTACATTTTAAATTTGTGTAATTTGATTACAGTTAATAAAGTTAGTAAACTTAGGTTACAAACACAGATTTTGGGGAAAAAAATGCTTCTTTTAATTATGTGTTTTTCTGCAACGTCAGTTATTAAGCATGCACCATTAAATTGCAGAAGAAAGAGCTGAAATGGTTGCTGTCGAGTCGTTGCTTCTTCAAATGGAAATACAGACATTACTTTGATTTCATTGAGCATGAAAACAAAAATATTGCTGTGAAATGCAGTCCATGTCCAGTCTCTAAAGAACTTTTGACTGCTTTTAACTCGACCAGCAACTTGTTCAAGCACTTGAACAGAAAAGATTCTACTACAATACTCGTCACCAAGGAAGACACTGACGCGCAGCACAGTGGCCCAACTCCTGTGGGCCTAAACAGGCAAAAACCAAATTTCTTTGTGCAGGATCGGAAGTTCTGAATGTGAAGAGAAGCGTAGCTGCTTATGGGGCCGTTAACATATCACGTCTTTTGCGCAAATATTGGGAGCGCATATTGTGCGCGCATATATTGGCAGTGCATTTTGCGCACGCTTGGATTTCCCAGACCAGGGGCATTGCTAGACCAAATTTACTGGGGCACGTGCCCCAGTAAAAATCGCCAGTGCCCCAGTAAAATGCTTTGTGATATGATTTACTTCATATGCAAAGTGTGTTTATTAAGAGTGGTAATCCCAAAATGGTCATCTCTGCATGTGCGCAGTGAACCATACGCCTCACACATCGCTTTTGCTGGACCCTGTTGTGAACATGCACGCCGAAAACTTGCTGCTCACATGCCCGGGGTATAACATCTTTTTATGTGGAGGTGACGGCATGTATTGAGTTTTTCAAGTCGACAAAGTTTTAATAATATGATGGTGATCTTATTTAGACTAAGCCTGCCTCCTGATAGATTTTTTGTATGAAGTAAAAATCAGGAATCAGGGAAGTAAGACTTAATAAACCTAATTCTCTGCCATGTGTTAAGTCTAAGACAACAGATAATTCTATAAAACATCTTTTTTGTACTCTATTGAACTGTCAATGGAATTTAATTGAAATGAAATTATTAGTCATGAAAAGATTTCTTAAATGATCTTAGCATCACTCCAGTTGTGTCTGTACGTTGTTTTCCAGTTACATTAAAGATTAATTTAGAATAATATTTATAATAACTGTATAATAACAGTAATACTTTTATTAATAATATATATATATATATGTGTGTGTGTGTGTGTGTGTGTGTGTGTGTGTGTGTGTGTGTGTGTGTGTGTGTGTGTGTGTGTGTGTGTGTGTGTCTTTTTTTGAGAGAGAGAGAGAGCTTGCCCCAGTTGAGCTTTATGTCTAGCAACGTCCCTGTCCCAGACTCACCTAGTTGAAAACAGCGAATCACATTACAAAAACTGACGAATCAGCTTAATATTTTGGAATTTGTCGAATTACCTCAGACACAGAACATCTAAACACTGCAGTGGTTTTTCACACTATTGATGTCAGTGGTTAGAGGTTTAAAAGGTTTGTCTTTAAAAATAAGACAAACAAGTTTGGAACAGAATGATGAGAGAATTTTAAGTTTTGGGCGAACACTTTAAGTCTTTTGATTATTTTGATTATGTCTTTTGATTATGTCAAGCTACTTTGATCAACCCAATGTTTTTTTCAGTGAATATGAAATTACTAAAAGAGCTGCAGTATATTTTGTATTTTATAGGTATATTTTATAAAAGTATCTTCAAAGTAAAGTAATTAGTAATCTGTTTACATTTTACATGAAGTAATTAGTAATGTAATCAGATTTTACAGGAGTAATCAGTAATTTGTAATCTATTTCTATTTTTAAAGTAACTTACTCAACACTGTTTACTTCACATTTCCCCTATGTGTAAAAGAGTAACATCTGTGATAAAATTACATTTTTTATTACTAAAACACAAGCCCAGCCCTGATGATAAAAGTAATGCAACACATTACTTTCGTTTAAAAGTAACTTGGTAAAATATTTAGTTACTTTTTAAAGCATAGTAATGTAAGATTGTAATATGTTACCTTTAATAGTTACTTTCCCCAACACTACACTAATGTCATTGTAGTTGCTTTTTTACTTTATTGGTTAGAACCTGCTATTATGTGTTTGGTTTTCTATTTTCCAGTTTTTGTAATGAGAACATGCCAAAATTTGGGTACTTTGGGAAAAACTTTATCTGGTGAAAAAAGCAAACAGTTTTACTTTAAGCAAAGCAACAGAAAATGGTTTTGACCCCCCCGGCTTTGTTCTGTTTCTTTTGACAAGAGTGATTTGCGAGTTGATATTAGACTTGGTAATAGATAGAAAACTTTCTGGTTTCCCCCACATGAGTTCCTCTTGACTTGATTGGGCACACGGAGGAGGCTGGCTTGTGAAATTAACGTTCCGCTCTAATAGCTCTGACCCTGAGCTTGCTGTATTCAGTGCTCCAAATATTGATGTACTTAAAATGCGTCTGAGGCAATCACAGCTCCGCACCACTGAGGCACTGTGAATGAATCATTCAGTCGGCCCATGGGAAAGTCAACAGGAGCGGTGATCAGATCATTCAGGCCTTACCTGAAGAGGCAAGGGATGAAATCTTCAAATTGGCAACGGTTTTGGATTTGATATATCTGAGGAATGTATGATTCAGCATTTGTTAGTCACAGTGGTTGCGCTGATCTGTACCAGAGTAACATGACAATCATCAAACCACAGTCAGACGGAATAAATACAACATGCAGATTGCTTGGAATTAGCTGTCATATTTAGCCTCCTGTTTGCTCAGGAAAATAAAATGGTTCCAAAATGTATTTGCAGACTAATTTGACTGCATTAGATAAAACAGGAGGCATCTGTAAACATAAATTGCTGAATTAGCCATCAGAACCAAACACGTTATAATCCATATCACTTTAGGGAAGCTGACAACAAGTACCCAAATTCCCTACATTAAAATAGAAGACATCATGTTCTAGTTGAGTTCTTTTTTTGTATTGTGTTACATCACTATGCCAGTACGATGCAACAAAAAAACTTGTCAATGATTTGGCTGCCATTAACAAAATATCATGTGACAACTATGAAATTATGCCACTAAACTTTAATATTTAAATAATAACTCAATAGGCGAGGCAGGCGCGCAGTAGGGAGTGCTGTCGCCTCACAGCAAGAAGGTCGCTGGTTTGAACCTCGGCTCAGTTGGCGTTTCTGTGTGGAGTTTGCATGCTCTCCCAGCCTTCGCGTGGGTTTCCTCCGGGTGCTCCGGTTTCCCCCAAAGACATCCGGTACAGGTGAATTGGGTAGGCTAAATTGTCCGTAGTGTATGAGTGTGTGTGTGTGAAAGTGTCTGTGGATGTTTCCCACAGATGGGTTGCGGCTGAAAGGGCATCCGCTGCGTAAAATCTTGCTGGATAAGTTGGCGGTTCATTCCGCTGTGGCGACCCCGGATTAATAAAGGGACTAATCCGACAAGAAAATGAGTGAATGAATAATAACACAATTTTCATTAAACATTTGGCCTTCAACAATAGAATATCAACTAAGTTTTACATTTTGTTTAACATTTTACATGACACTGTTTATTTTCAATAGGATAAAGTAAAATAAAAATCTATTTAAATATAAAAAAGAAAAAAATCCACTATTTAACTTTTACTTTTAAACTATTGAGGGGCTACGTGCTCTCTCTCTGTTGGCTGGTGACTTAGTACCGTGAGACTGATACACACTGGCCAATGTTTGCATATGTACATGACCATCCAATGGTGAGGTGCAACAAGAAATCCTGAACATTTTAGGAGATTTAGAAATGCATTTTTTTAATACTTAACAGAAAACTAGGAAAAAGATTACATTTGGTTTCCCTAATACAATGAATTCACAAAATCTTGCCTGACTCACAAATTGTGTTTTTACCCACTATACACAATTTGGAAGTAGGCATATTTGGAAGCAGGCAGACATGTCATATAATGTCGACCCATATACTTTATATAATATATTAATAATATAATCAAAGATACTCTTTACATACTGCACCGATCACAAACATTTTGTAGTCCACACATTACAGTTATTTCCATCAAATGGACGGATTGGAGCTTGAAGGTAAACAAACAGCGGTTATTCATATGCATTTTATCGATATTGTTTTCCACAGTTGGCATTAAGAAGGAACATAGAAATGTATCTGACTAACATCTAGCAGCTAAATGTGTCTGGGAAAATATTCAAAGGCTAAGTGCGGATGTGAATGCGTCTTAGTGTACTGATTGGCTAAAGTAGACGTCACACGTCAGCGCGTTCTAAACGTGAACACAATCTTTCCGGCAATCTTCCTTCTGCGTTCATACAGAGCATCATTCTGGCAAATTACTAGTGATGTTACAACTTCTCTTTCCAGAAAATTGGTATTTTCAAAAAGGGCCTGTTCACACATACAGACCTTTCCGGAAAATTGCCGGCAATTTTCTGGAAAGGTCTGCATGTGTGAAAGGGGCTAGTGTCATGTTCAAGAAACCAGTCTGAGATGATTCACACTTTATGACATGGCGCGTTATCCTGCTGGAAGCTCCGTCAGAAGATGGGTACACTGTGTGTGGTCATAAAGGTATGGACATGGTTAGCAACAATATTCAGGTAGGCTGTGGCATTGGCACAATGCTCGATTGGTACTAATGGGCCCAAAGTGTGCCAAGAAAATATCTCCAGATCATTACACCACCACCACTGTAGCCTTGAACCATTCTTTCCCATTCTGATGCTCGATTTGAACTGCAGCAGATTGTCTTGACCAAGTCTGCATGCCTAAATGCATAATTGCTGCTATGTGATTGGCTGAGTAAAAAACTGTGTAAACAAGCAGTCATTTTTTTTTTATCTGCCATCTATATAGGTTAAAATTTTTAAAATTGGTACATTACTACTTGAAAAAATTCCTCCCACAAACTAACATTCATTTATTCATTCATTTTTCTTCAGCTTAGTCCTTTATTTATTAGTGATCACCACAGCGGAATGAACTGCCAACTATTCCGGCATATCGTCACCTTGGAATTATAAGATTCTATCTGCGTTCTGTTCTGTGTAACATTTGTTTTTTAAATAGAAAGCCTTAAAATGTAAACAACTTATAAAGAAACATCCCATAATGTAAAAAAGTTGTCAATTAATTTTGTCAACTCAATTTTGACAAAAATGTCAGATAGAACTTTATAATCCTAAGGTGACTATATGTTTTACGAAGCCGATGCCCTTCAAGCTGTAACCCAGTTGGTACTGGGAACCAACAGCTAACAATTTTAATATTAATTATTTTAATTAATATAATTATTAATATTTTTAATAATTAATTAATTATTAATCATCAATTATTAATAATAAATAATTTAATAATTATTAAATAAACAAATTAATATTTGTTTATTTAAATTTAGAAGTTTAGTGGGGGGAAATATGTTTTTATATACAAGTGCAATCATGTGGAACAAACTACCAAAATCAATCAAGGAAATAAGAGATTTAAGGTTGTACAAAAAAGCTATCAAAAGATGGTTTGTTTGATGAGGATAATTAGTTTGCATGGTGGACGAGGATGTTTTAATTTATATGTCACTTGAGTGTGAATAGGTTTGCGGCTGGAAGGCCATTATCTGTGTGGAACATGTGCTGGATAAGTTGACTGTTCGTACCGCTGTGGCGACTGTTTGTTTTATTTTTCATTAGTATTTTGAAGCCAGACATTGTTTTTATTTAACAGAGGACCACAATGGAAATAAGCCCAGGGCTTTATTGTGTTTTTATCCTCGACAGTTTTTTTTAACAAAGCGTATGGAATACTTTTTGTACAATTTGTCTAAAATCTGTCAAATAAAATTCAATTCAATTCAATAATATAAAAGAAAAACATTAATGGGTGATGCAGATGCACAACAAGAAGGTCGCTGGGTTGCTGGTTCGAACCTCGGCTCAGTTGGTGTTTCTGTGTGGAGTTTGCATGTTCTCCCTGCGTTCGCGTGGGTTTCTTCCGAGTGTTACAGGTGAATTGGGTAGGCTAAATGGTCCGTAGTGTATAAGTGTGTGTGTGTGTGGACGTTTCCCAAAGATGGGTTGTGGCTGGAAGGGCATCCGCTGCGTAAAAACATGCTGGATAAGTTGGCGGTTCATTCTGCTGTGGTGAACACGGATTAATAAAGGGACTAAGCTGACAAGAAAATCTTGTTCTTCTTCTTCTTCTTCTTCGGCCTTAGTCCCGTATGGTTGCGGGGTCGGCTCTTTGGAACAAGTCCTCCATTTAGACTTGTCCATATGATAATGCCTTTTTTACACATTCCGGCCGGCCTGTCTAAGCCGACAAGAAAATGAATGAATGAAAAACATTACTGGATTCACTTTCATAAACAAAAAACTCAAGCTGATACACAATAATAACATCAAATGGAGCTTTACTAGTTGGTGGTAAATGCTAAAATAATCAGTCATGACAGAAATCATCATATTTGTCATCCTTCAGAGAATTTGACAGTTTTAAATTAAGTTGAGCACAAAAATAGACAAAAAAAACATGTGTGCCTAAATATAAGTTATTCAATAATATCATCTTGCTTACTGATCTATTGTGGTCCTATAAATGATGTAGCATCACATGTTGTTGCATGGTTTTGAGCGATCAACAGGACTATGATTACCCAAGACTGAACCACAGCTGTGCTGGTATAAATAGCATTCTTGTGATATTGCTTAGGGCTATATAATTTGAAATTATACAGGGGCACGCTGGAAAAAGCTCTCTCGGTGACTGATATAGCCTAACATTTGATTCAAGCATTTATTATAACAGCGTTCAAACACGCAGACAGCGTCATTTATGCTTCTCCTCCATTCATTCTGTCATTGAGGCAAGTGTGAAACAAGTGACTAAGAAACAAGCTGCGGAGGGAGAATATGCTCCAATTTGTTGGAAGCATGTAATTAAATGCAAAGCAGATTACCCAGTGAATTCATACATCAGCAAAGGCTTGATTAGAGCTTGGAGTATGTGACTGCTGGCGTTTGTCCATTGCCAGAATAAAGCCTTTTCACTTACATTCTCAGATGTTTGGTGTCAAACAGGTTGGCAACCATTTAATCTCCCGTTGAACATAGTGGCGTCTAAATTGGCCTCGTTTTCCAAAAACTGCTCATAGGTATTGTCGTTGCAATGTTAGGGTTGCTAAGCCTCAGTAATGTCAGGAATGTATGCGTGTGTAAACATCCAAAGAAATGAAAACGTTTTAATATTTAACTTAAGGTTGAAGAGTTCTCCTAATGTGAAAATTCATTAACATGTTTTGACAACCATTTAGTATTACATTTACCAGCATTTAGGTGACTAGGTAACCCTTGGTTAGAATGCTCTTTGATGTAAATAAATAACCAATTTCAGTGTCAGCAATAGTGTCTTGAAGGGGGTGGGACATATTAAATCCTGGGCAGCATTTGATTGGTCTAAAGATTTGATGAGTAACTAAAGTATGAGGTGATGTCAAAAAGTGTATTAGTTCATTTTGCTGGAAGTGATGAACGTAAAGCTTTAAATGTTTTTATCTTCTAAATGTGAATTTTCTCACTGATTTGGAGCACACCCACCAAGCAATTTTGTGTTTAACAGACATCTAATAGACGTCTAGAATGGATGTTTTAGCTAAAACGAGGCTAAATTTGGGCTGTCAGTGAAAATCTAATAGATGTCTGAGCATAGCCCAAAATTAGACTAATCCAATACACAGAATACATCGATTTCATGTGTAGTTATTTATTCCACTTTATTTGATGACCAGTCTAGTTCTAGGTTACTTTAGACTATTATATTTTCACTGACAACCCAAATTTAGCCTTTTTTAGGCATGGATGTCTCTGTTTAGATGTCTATTAGATGTCTATGAGGCTTCTTTTAAACACAGAATATGCTTGCTCAAATTATGCAGATTTTTAGGCCATCATTGAATGATTACTTGTGTAAATGTGTTTAAACTTAAATTTATTCAGTTTTTTCATTAATTTCATTAATATTATTAACATATCGTCACCTTAGAATTATTAAGTTTTTTTTTGACATTTTTGTCAAAATTAAGTTATTAAATGAAAGTTATTGACATATTCTTATTGAATGACAGCTTATTTACATTATGGACTGTTTTTTATATAAGTTTTTACATTTTTAGACTTTGAATTTAAAAAAACAAATGTTACACACACACACACACACACACACACACACACACACACACACACACACACACACACACTGTTTAATATGGAATGCAAAAACTTTTAAGCTCAATATCTCAAAATCACTCACAATGCAGATAGAATCTTATAATTCCAAGGTGGCGAAATATGAAAATATTAATTGTAAAGTACTATTTTCTGTCTTTTGGTAAATATATTATATGAGAGACTTGCTTTTTTACCAATTAAGTGGATCTAATTGAATTTGCATTGTAAATATTAGATTAGATTAGATTAGATTAGATTAGATTAGATTAGATTCAACTTTATTGTCATTACACATGTACAAGTACAATGCAACGAAATGCAGTTTAGGTCTAACCAGCAGTGCAATAGCAGCAAGTGCAGGATACAGGAATAAGTTATAAAAAATATTTAAAAAAAGTAAAAAATTTATTATCTTTAATTTCATATATTAAGCGTTTAGCAATAATAATACTAAATATTATTTTAGTAATAATAATAATAATAATACCAAAATCATTCAGGATAAATCTGCAGATTTTTAACAAAATTAAAATGCACAGATTCTGTCTGGTTCTACTTATAACCTCCTTAAGACTAACATATTGATGCAAATGCTGGCTTCAAACCAAACACAGAGGTTTGCGTCACTCGCTCTAGTTTACTCATGGAATGTTTTTCAACTCAACGATTGAGGGAAATTGTGTATGCCACACATTCAGTGCCATGTGTGCCACATGATGGAAATTTAAGGACATTCATGGGTTATCCTTTTTCTTTGACTTTATATCTACTTACATAAATATTTAACTCCCAGCATTACACCAACAAGTTTATTTTCACCTTGTGTTAATGCACATTTTGCATATGTGATGATAATCAGTCAAATTTCAAATACAAGTTTGCAAAAACTGCTTGAGGTGGTTATAGCAGGAAAAGGTGTTAAAGGTGCCCTACAATGAAAATCTGGGTATATCAAGATATATTAGAATACTAAAAGATCAGTATATGGAAATGGGCATAATGTTCTCATCAGACAGCACTGTTTCCTTATTTTCATGTAAACTCCACGAGTGTAAAACCCCAATGGACAACGGACCAATGAAATGACAAAACAAACTGTTACGAGACTCACAGGCCATGCCCTCTGCATTTGCATGTATGTTGACTTTCGGTCATTCCTCCGGACATGACAAGCAGCCATAAGCTAAACTTTTTTCTAGTGATACAACAGTGATAGTTTTCATCCCTTAGTTATTTTAATCATATATTTCACTATGAATGTGGACCTTTTTTTGAAAATGCAAGCCCCAAAAAGTTTACTGTGCATTACTGGACAACGACAGCACAAGGTATGTTCAAACTTACCTCAGGATGCAAAATGTACTGTTGACTGCTGAATCATATTAAATCACTCTGCTTTACTGTCATCTGTTCATGCAGAGCTTGATATTAATTCCTGGCTGTGTTTTTTTGACTGTAGCTTCAAAATGCAACGCAGTACATCTATATCACTCTTTTTTTTTGTCAAGTTTATTTATAATTTAGCCTTTATCCACAACAGGTCCAGTGAGCAAAATAGGTTAACGTTACTCTGATTGGGTTTATATTTGTTAATGTTAAGCATGCATCATGTTCTGTGTGTGTGTGTGTTTAAGAGCGGCACGTCAGAGCATAGCTCATTAATATTCATAGCATGAACCTTATATGGTCAATCATGCACTTTCTGATTTTATGGGTATTTTATGGAGTAATAAATGAGCTTATAAAACCATTTCTGAAGTAAAACCATTACTATTTAGATATCAGGGAACAATTTAACGTATTAAACTAATGCAGTATATGACTCCATTAATTAAAAAATGGGAGATGGAAACACATTTGCAAACATTTCTCCATTATGTCTGCCTTGTGTACTGTTGGTAACTAGGTTACCAATACTACAGTCAGCCACTCTAACAACTTGCTGAAAACTCATAAAATTCACATTTAGGACTTCTTTTTTGGAGAACTTTGAAAAGATTCACTTCACTTAAAAAAAAAAACTGGCTTCTGTTACTTCCATGCATTAAATCCATATTTTTTCCCTCATTGTTTATGGATGCTGTGATTAGTTTTGATCAGGTCAATCAAACTGACCCATTTCTATGAATACAGAATGACGCATAAAGTGTCATACAGGATGCTTTTCCCATTTATAGTCGCGTTTCAAAACCCACTTAGTGGCCTTTGTCGTCCTAGCTTTAAATGTACTAAGATTCACAGTCTGGAGCTGAGCAGAGCACATTTACTACCAATTACCGTTCTCAAGTCATTTACTTCTCTAACATAAAACTTTTAACTCAGCCACCGGTGGGTCCTCTTAGCAGTAAAGGTGTACTATTATGAATGATGGAGGTTTGGGTTGGAGGAGCTTTTATGAGTCAGACCGGAGAAGTGAGAGCGCTATAATGACAGATAAGGCTAGTCCTCCAGAGCACTTATCTGCATGATGCAGACCTCGAGACGCCCTCTTCTCTTAAATGTATTAATGCATAACCAATTCCTGTCTCAACACACAGAAGCAAGCGGTGATTATTCCCAACACATTTAAGCTCTTTCGAAAATACATTAGGCTGTTGTTCAGAAGCACTCAATTGATCAGAAAGTAATGTGTAATAGCTGGGGATGTTCGAAATCAACACATCAGTGGGCTTCCTGAAGGACTAGCTGACAAATAACTTATAAAGTAGCTTCGTATAATCAAGGTCTATAATAGAGCACAACAGTCAGTTCTGAAAGGAAAATCCCACTCATTTTGTCCACAGAGACATTGATTTTTTTTTTTTTTTACTATTGTGCATAAACCTTTCAAACTGATGTGCTGCGAGTTTCAGTTTCATTCGTGGATGGAATATGCCTCTGTTGATTCACAGAAAAAAAAAATATCTGTAACTAGGATGGTACAGTAAATCTTTATACCTTTTTTTATCCCTACTTGTGTAGACTGTGTTAAAGCCCAATTTAGTGTAAAATGATGGCCTTGGCAACACTGCTGCATCTGGTGTAGACAGTGTGTTAAAAAGTCAGAAACAGATTGACGCTTTAATTTACTGAATTGTCATTTGTGACATGCTGTATCTAGTAAAGACAAAATCAATGAATATAAACGGACCCTTTTTCTTTAGTCAGGTTGCATCACACTGTTCACCAGGGTTGCCAGGTCTGCATAACAAAATCTGCTCTATTGTTAATCAAATCCAATCAAATATAAATCCCAGCGCTCTAACAGATATGCGTGCTGCTGTGACCAAATTTCTTCAAATGACAAGTAGCAAAGAAGGTCAGCACTCAATAATTTATTAAATAAATCACAGGAGACATGAAAAAAACTATATTTCGGCTGTGTGCCTTCGTCAGTGTCAATCAAATCCATCCCAATAGGAGATTGTGTTCTTGGGTAATCATAGTCCTGGCAGGGTTGCCAGCCCTACATAATAAAACCTACCCAAACTGCTCGGTTGGTCCACATGTCAAAATTGTGTTTGGGGGATCTCAGCATTTATTAACTAATTTATCTATTCTATGGTATTACTTTTATAATATATTATTTGTAATTTATCAATCAGCCGGTAAATTCTGTAGTACGACGCTGCAAAAAAGGGGCAGTTGATTAAAGGGGCAAGATGATTAGACATTTAATAAAAGCGAGCGATTGGTCCATATTTTACATTTTTGTCTAGAGAGGTCGTGTTTTGAACCTTGATTGGTCTCACACAGCCAAGTGATGCGATTTCGCAGGTCAGAGTTTACCAAGCTTGATCTTTGCCACTCAGCAGAATGCAAAACTTGTTGCATGACCTTGCGTTTCCAGTCTGATGCATTCATGTGCATATGAACGGAAGCCTATGGGGAGAAAACTCCAGTGTTATCGCAGCTTTAGGCGCAAGTAGACAAGGGGATGACAAGGTCCAAACAGTAGGGGTAATCACATAGGGAAGCCAGTGGTAGATACAAAATGCCACCAAAATGAACAGTCAGCCAAAAGTAGGAGCAACAGTGGTCAAAAGAGCTAGATCCTAGAGCAAGACCAACGCAATCTCACAGCAATTTGTACCTTTTTGATTTAGTGACTAATTGTTATGAATTCGTACAATCTAATTCGTAAAATTTAGTTGTTCATCACCCAATGACGGTTAGGGTTAGGGGTGGAGTTGGGTGCTATGCCTCCTACTAAAAAAAGTACATTTTCATACGACTTAACTCGTACGAATTCGTACATATTAGCCACTAAACTGACAAAACGTTAAATACTTACGTTTCCTCATGAGATCAGGCTGGTAAGCCACGTCAGGAGGTCAGGACATGGGATAGGACTGGAAAATTATAAGACACGAAACAGGACAGCAAAGAAGCAGCAATAATATACAATAAAACTTACTAAATTTAAAAGAAAACATGAAGTCAAATATAAATTCTAGTAGAAGAGAACGAGACTGACTTGGGCAATCGGATAAAAGAGAAATAAAAGCCCCTTTCACACAGTGATACCGGTAAATATCTGGAAAATTTCCGGAACGACTTTACCGGTATATTCAAAAAAGCGCTGTTCACACAGGCGAGGACGTTACGGAAATTTTCCGGAAAAGAGCATTCACACATCCATCGCAAAATGCCGGTAAATTCTGACATCATTAACCAGAAATGACCTCTAAACGGCTGCGCTTGTGTTTGTAAACATTTGACTACATTACAAACTCTTCGGATGGATCAGTATTGAGTACAACTCTAATGAAAACATAGGGAAACACTTTGATATGTGTGTGTGCTGGCGCTATGGGCGCTCACGGGCACACGCAAAGCTTGAAGGTAAACAAACAACGGATTATCATAAACATTTTATCGATAATTATTTACAAAGCATTATAAAGGAACATAGAAACATTATCTGACTAACATCTAGCAGCTAAAGGTGTCTGGAAAAAATATTCAAAGGCTTTTATTCTCATAAACCGCGCGCACGTGAATGCGTCTGACTGTTGTGATTGGCTAAAGCAGGTGTCTCACGTCAGCACGTTCTAGACGTGCACGCGCTTATTACGGCAATCTTCCTTCTGCATTCACACAGCGCAGCATTCCGGCAAATTACCGGTAATGTTACAACTTCTCTTTCCGGAAAATAGCCAGAACGAATTTACCGGTATTTTCAAAAAGGGCCTGTTCACACATACAACCTTTCCGGAAAATTGCCGGTAATTTTCCGGAAAGGTCTGTATGTGTGAAAGGGGCTAGTGACTTCTAAAGTCTTAAAGAGAGAAATTAAACAATAAAAAAACAACTAATAATCAACTACTAAGACTGGGATGGACAGAAAAAAAATGGTTCAAATGATAAAAGCAAGATAAAGATTAGAAGACAAAAATAATTAAACACTAGGAACAAACAAAACAAAGTTGTAGCTATAAACAACCAATAAGTAGACAAGGGAATTAGAACAGGCAAGACGAAACGACAGTAAGGATACAAAGCTGTGATACAAGACAAGCTCACATGGAATGACCCAGAAAAGAAATGTGAACACACAGCACAATATATAGAACAAAGCACACAAGAGACAGGTGAAAACAATCAGAATAACAAGGTCTAATCAAGAGGGCGGGATAACTGAAAACAAGAAGGAAAGACAAGAGCTGCGTCCCAATTGGCACAATATACACTATGCACTCATGCACTATGTACTTATGCACTTACACACTCAACAGGATAGTATACGTATGTAGTGTCGTCCCAAATGGCACACTAATGTTTTTTTACTAAGCGGAAATTCAAACCGTTTCCCTGATGACGTTTGACGGTTGCCAAATCAGTGAAATAAACAACCATATTATTAAATAATACCTGCCGTGAGTTTAACCACATTTACCATCGGTAGGCGCTATAATCACTCTCGTAGGAGAATTTTGCTTTCACCATCCAAAATAAATAAAGTTATTCAACATGTGCGTCCGAACATGTGCCTTCCGCTACGTAAGCAAACCTGCGGTCGTTGAGTGCGTGAAGTGTCCATCGTTACACACTTTATTTTAGCTGCTGAATGAGTGCATCATCCGTGTTATTAAAGTGCACTTATTATTTTTTGAGTTTTCAGTGTGAAGACACTACTTGCACTATTTATACTACAAAATGGCGTAGAATAGTGCATAAGTATGCGATTTGGGACGCAGCTAAGAGGTGCACATGGCCCACACAAATTAAGGTACAGCAATGTAAACAAGCACAGAACAAACAGGGAAACATTAAACACTGACAGGACAGACAAGACAATGCAGGACCATGACAATATTATTTTATTTTTTTGTAATTTATTAATCAACCTGTACTACTTGAGATTTCAGCTGATATGCTGATTTGGCATTTATTTGAAACAGAATCTTTCACTGAATTATTACTTGATCAATTTAATGGTTCCTTGCAGAATAAAACTATTTGTTTCATTAAAAATAAATCCTTTGCTTTACTTCTTATTCCTAATGTCCCTTATCCATGCATTATAAATGATTAAATAGGACACAGCAAAACAAAACTGTAATAAATATCTAAATGAGATGTCATATCTAAATGACATTATCTCCTCACATCATCGCAGTTCTAAACTGAAATATTTAATGCATTCGATCGCACTGCAGCCAAAGGCGTCTGATACGATTGATATGCTAATGTCCTTTATTTTTAGACATGTAATGCTCGTCTCATAAACGTGAAAAAAATCAGCATTAATGAAATTAGAATCAGGCGCTGCGTCGATCAGCACCACATGCGGTGACTTTGTATTGTGCACCCGGTGTTATGATGCTGCCCGGCATCACAATGAGGCCTTGCAAGCCCTAGAATTTTCATTGGTTTGATTGAGCCAGCAGATACTCAAGCTATAAGAGTGATCTCTGCAAGTTCATTATATTCCACATCCAAAATGAAAACTTCCCTCGCGGAGTCCGGATGATTGATAGGTGTGTTTGCTATTTTTGTGTCACTTTATTATGCTCCAGGCCTTTTATTAATTATCGACAGCTGAGAAGTAATTCAATCTCTAAATATTCAGTGTCATTACGCCGCTAAACGGCAGTTCTGAAGGACAAACTCTAAAACCTTTTAAAAGCTTTCAAGAACACATCGAAGCTCTGCGACGCAGGAGAAGGAATGAATTCAATCTGTCTTTATGAAAAATGGATTGATGTGGTTTTCTGAGACTGGCAAAAAAACAATATTTCATGAGTCCAGCAGTGGTTTCCATGTTCTTCTATGATAGCTTTTATGTTCGGCGATCAAATAGGTTTTTCTTCTGGAGAAATAAGATAAATAATCAAACAGGCTCTACCCTCTCTAGGATGTTCAAAGCAGAACACAGACTCTGGGTAAAGTTAATTTGACTACAGACTGACAAAACTGCTTCAGGACGTGGATCTTTCATGTGGAAGAACAAGTGGTAATTAAAAAACAGATAAAATAAGCATTAAATTAATAGAGCAATATAGTCTGGAACTATTTTTGCTTTTACACATACTGTATGTTGTATAGGAGGAGCATAGGGTCAACATTTTAGGAAAGAGAGACTTCTCTCAGAATGCCTAAAATCTCCCATTCTATTGTTTTGCTAATATTTCAAGAGTTCACTCTTAGCTGATAATTGATTTTAAAGCTTGTTTGGCATGCTGTCCTGGGAGAGAGCCCTGAGCTCATAAGATCCTCGAGCCCGGGGCTCCCTCCCATTGCGGGGCGAGAGGGGAGTTTGAGCTCAGGTATCTTACCTTCATAGGTAATCGCTTGCTTTTTTTAAATGTTTAATTATCTTGTTTATTCCCACCCCTTTTCGCAGAGCCGTACTACAGAATTTCGCAAGCTAAAACTCTAGTGTGACCGCAGCTTTATAGTGACTTAGGAGTCGTCTTATTGGTGAATCATCATAAGCACGTGATGCGAAATTAAACTTCACAAAGGCGTTTCTTTCCTGATCACCCTGTCCATCTTGCATTTTTGCCAACTTCTGTTGCTGCATGAAAAAGTGATCTAAACAGCTCAGAAGTGGGTTAGCATTTAGAGGACAGCATTTAGGGGTTTTCAACTCTTCATATCAAAATTTTCTAATCTGACAGCTTTGAGGTTAGCTAACTGCTTTGATTGTGTGTCTTCATAGTAATCTGTGACAGCTCTTTTGATAAGCAAAGATAGTTTTAAACTGAGAAGTAGCCTACTTTCAGAATGCACTTCTTAGAAATTCACTTTAGTGTGCTCGGTTAAAGGCTGTATATTTTGACCCATATTAGATTTGATAAGAATGCAGCCTTAAAAATAGTATTAATAATTAGCAGGCTATTCTATGACCCTTGTTTTCTATGATGTTTGGTCAGGAAATAGTGTTTTTTTTTTCACATTTTTTTATGCTGTCTAAAAGTAACATTGTAAACAAAACTCTTTGAACACACACTGAAAAAAGAGATTAGTAACTTTAAATAAGTGGGCAAACCTGTTACCTTAAAAGAAACCAGTTGAGTTTAAAGTGAGTAAACTCAAGTCAGAATTATTAGCCCCTTTGATTTTTTTTTTCTTCCTTTTTTAAATATTTCCCAAACTATGTTTAACAGAGCAAGGACATTTTCACAGTATGTCTGATTTATTTTGGCAAGAATAAAAGCAGTTTATTCATTTTTTAAACACTATTTTATGGTCAAAATTATTAGCCCCTTTAAGCTATTTTTTTTCCAATAGTCTACAGAACAAACCATCTTTATACAATAACTTGCCTGATTACCCTAACCTGCCTAGTTAACTTAATTAACCTAGTTAAGCCTTTAAATGTCACTTTAAGCTGTATAGAAGTGTCTTGAAAAATATCTAATCAAATAGCTAATATTTCAGAGGGGCTAATAATTCTGATTTCAACTGTATATATAATTGTGAAAACTGTTCATTTACATAATAATTGTAATGCAACTACTTTACTCACTTTTTTAAATTAAACACTTTTTTTTACAGTGCAGTCATATAGGCTAAAAATAAAAACATAAATTTGCATTGGCTGTTTTTATTCCTACACCAAAAAGTGATTCGTTTATTTAAACCCACTTAGAATATAGTTTGATTATTTGAATTAATTTATTATGAAATAAATAACTATAAGTTGTTAAAATGAACTGTAAACTGTAATAATTGAAATGTTTCTTTAGTATTGTGCACAATGTACTATTAACCTCACAGATTTCACTTAGAAGATTATTAGGTATTGATAAATGACTGTTGCAAACAGAATGTAACTGTTGAGCTGTAATAAGAGTTATATAAAGGCTGAATGGCTGGTATATATCTACAATAAATTAAGTCTTTATACATCTCAAGGACACTTGCTTCTAGATCTCACAGAGGTTTCATTCAGACTCTTTTATGGCATAGAAAGCATTCGTAAAAGTTTGCCCTTGAGTTACTTTCAAGAACACTAAAATATTTTATATAAATATATACTTTCCTCTTTAATATAAAATACTTGGTGTTTTTGTGTTCTGGTTTTATGCTTGGCTGGTTTAGGTCTTTCATGAAAATTAAAAGTTAAAATGACACTAAAACTATTTAGTCATTCATTCAAATTATTTGCTCAAAATGTCAGATTCATTCAGAAATTAGGCAAGTGATTCTTTTTGAATGAATCATCCAATCTTTAACTCAGGGGATTCATTCAAAAACTTTTTTAAAAGATTGATTCAGGATAGTATTGCTGTAAAATTGAACATATTTGGTGTTTTATATGCCACTACCTACCTTTTTCTCTTTCAACACTGTGGTTACTGCTCAAAAATATTTGTGTTTTTTATATGTCTGGGTAAAAAACGTAAATTTTCCCCCCCTTGAACACAATATTTTTTTTTTGAGAAACATTTATAATATTTTGGAGCAGTAAACATGTCAGGCTTAATAATTTAATTGGAACATTGACTGTCTTCATCTTCAAAAACACTGATTTCATTACAATTTAAAACGGCATATTTGATATCTTGCTGAAGATACTGTTGTCCTAAAAAAAAAAAGTCAATTAAAAAATCGTACATATATCATAGGAACGATATAGCAGAAAATTTTGCCAGTTTTAAAACCTTGTCTTTTCCAAACCACAGTATACCTTGAAAACGGTTATCGTCCAATGCCTATTGTGCAGCCCAACATGCGATATACAATCATGAGGAGGGAGAAAACCATCAAACTTTGACCATGGGAGCCTGATACAACAATCAGACTCTGCCATCAAAATTGAGGACAAGGGCAGCTCTCAGAGAAATGAGCAAGAGGCAGGTTACAACACCAGAAGAGCTGCAGAAATAGCAGAAACAGCTTAGATATCAACACACACTGCAGCACTTCACAGTTCATGACTCTCTGAGAGTCTCTAGAAGCAAGACACTTCTGAGCTCGACATTAAATCGAGCCTGGAGTTAAAAAACGTGTGAAACCTTTTGAAGCAAAAATATGTTCACTGACGAGACTAAAATTGAGCTCTTTGGCCTTAGAGTGAAGCGTTATATTTGGGGGGGGAAGCAAATACTCCTCACAATATCATGCTGCGGACCAGCATTGGATCCTTGAAGAACCTGTTTTTCTTAGCCAGAGATCTGTGTCAAGGGTGATGATTGATTTTCCGTCAGGACAATGACTCAAAGCACACAATAAAAGGGATAAAAGATGGCTTGAGGAAAAAAGGTTTGCGTTTTTGGAATTGCTGCAAAATTCATTCGAAAATATTTGGTATGAGTGGACACTCATGTCTAATCTGAAAGAACAAATCTAAGGAATGGGTAAAAGAAGTTTCAGGAGGGTTTAGGAAAGAATTAACAGAAATTAAGTTGTGTAATAGATAAAATAAGCTTGTACCGTTCTTGAATATTTATTTTTGGTTCATAAAAGTGTTTCTGAGCGAGGAAAGAGACTGCATTAGTGAAGTGAATATTCTGTCAAGACATTGTAATAGTTTTTTTTTATATATATATAAGAGGAATATGATATTTATTTTATAGGAATATGTTTTATAATCTGCACTTCACAAAGCCTCAAAGATCAATGTGGAGGAATATTGGATCATTGCCTTCCAAACGGAAAATAAAATGAAAGGATCAGTCAGTGGTTCCAGAAAAAACTTGCACAAATCTCCCCTTAGTCGTGATTGGCTGATAAGCTTTATAGAGCTTCTTTTTTTTAAGAATGTATATACATATAAACATTTACAGTGCAGACACATGCCATTCTCAACACTAGAGAGAAACTACAGCATTACTGTTCTTGTGAAGTGCTTTGAAATGTGCATTTTTTCTTCGATGTTTGATGTAATTTCAACTGAAACATGAAGAGATGGTGAGACATATAGTAGCTCGTCAGCCAATAGCGTGTTGTTTTTATCAGCTCTGCCAGTGATAAAAACGATTTGATTGAACTCAAGCGCATCAAATGAAAAGCAAATGAGAAGCGTCTTGAAGAAGGTGGGGTATGTCAGATACTAGAGAGCATTTGATTGGTCAAGATTTGATAAGAAACTGTAACATGAGATCATCCAAAAAAAAAGAGTTGATCCATCGCGCCGGAAGTGACAAATTGCAAGCTTTGAATGTTTATATCAGTTTTATATTTTCTCAATGTGAAATTTATCACTGTTTTGGAGCACACTAGCTTATAGATATCCCAAAGACTAACAGCCTGAAACTATAATATCAAAAAAAATTATTTGAATTTCACAGGACCTTTAAAGTTGCTGCTTTCTCTCTAAGCCATTGAACAGCAATATTAATGGGTACTGCAATAATGTTTACACACCATATTTCTAGCTATAACTAAAGGGATAGTTGACCTAAAGATTACAATTCTGTCTGTTTTTACTCATCTGCTAATTGTTCCAAACCTCTTCTGTGCTCTGTTGAACACAGAGGGTACTTTGCACAATGCCAGAAACCGGTAACCATTAACTCCCATAGTAATCTTTTTTTTTTTGTAATGGCTACCAAACCAACATTCTTAAAATTCTCTTCTCAAGGTCTGAAACCACTTGAGGGTGACTAAATTTTGAGTACCTTTTTAAATGATCATCTGAACTATAGAGAAAGGTTATTAGAATTTTTTAAAATCAGCATTTAATTTAATTTTGTTGAACAGGTCACCACATTGTTACAACAATGGACTTTTGTTCAGTCTTAAAAGCTGCTTTTTTTGTCAATGATTGTTTCACAATGTTTTGAAGGATAAAACCTTCAAGTTCTAATTGGAAGTTAATTGATTTATTAGAAGTTTCTTTCAGCATTAGACCTAAATTAGAAACTGGGTCACACTTTATTTTAATGTACAATTCACGCTATTTAACAAACCATTTACTAAAACCTTTAGCTCAATAAACTACTAATTAGCTGCTTATTAATAGTAGTAAGTAGTAGTTGGGCTTGGATATTAAGTAGGATTGGGGATGTAAAATAAGATCATACTTTTTAATCGCTAACAAATTATTAATATCTTAATAATAGTCAGGTAATAAACTAATAGTAAATGGTGTGAATTGTTGAAAATTTTACCAACATTTGCCACACACTGTTAGACATTTCAAAGGGTTTTTACAGTAACTTACTGGCAACACTGTTGCCAGTAAGTTACTGTATTTTAGATTTACAGTATACAACTGTAAATCCGTTTACAGCATGTTACCGTAGTGTCTGAAAATGGTTAACTACTGTAAAAACCTAAGTTAACAGTTAGCTACTGTAAACCTTTTAATTTTGTCCTAAATATTTTATAATATAATTTTATTAATATTATTTTAATACTATAGACCTAAAAAAGACACAATTACAAAATATTAACAAAATAAACACTCTTTATTTAAAACATTGGAGATGCTTAAAACAAGCTTAAAAATGTGTAAAAACATTACATTTCAATCATTCAAAATATTTTATTTTAAGAAAAAAAAAACATTGAAAATGACAAAGCACATTAACATACATGTACAAAACTAATTTAAGTGTCTGACCTGCATATTGTTGAGAGAAAAAAAACCCAATTGTACTAAGTACTACTGACATTAAACCAGACACAATTACAAAATATTCCATTCTTTAAAACATTAATAATGCTTAAAACATTTAAGGAATATGTGTGAAAATTACATTAAGCAATAAAATCAACACATTAAAAATAAATAAATCACACAAAGCACTAGAACATACATGTACAATAAAAATTTAAACTTCTGAATTGCATATTGTTGGAAAAATAAATATTTGTAACTATTAGCCGACTCAGAAACAACCCAACTTTAAAATATTACTAGTTCTGGTGTCAAATGCTCAACAAGGTCTGAATTCACATGTTCAAATGCAATTCATCTTTATTTCTATTGCACTTTTACAATGTAGATCAATGATGTCAAAGCAGCTTAACATAGAAGTTCTTGTAAATTGAAGCTGCTTCAGTCCAGTTTTCAGAATTGAAGCAGTAAATGTCACTGCTGAAAGTCCAAACACTGAAGAGCAAATCCACCGATCCACCAATCGTAGCCAAGTGATCCAGTGGCGACAGTGGCATGGAACAAACTTCACCAACTGACGAAAGTGTAGAATAAAATCCCTTGAGTGAAACCAGGCTCAGTTGGGCACGACCAGTTCTCCTCTAGCCAAACTTGTGCAAGGCCGCAGTCTAGGCACCAGAGGCTTGAAAGTTCACCAGCGGGTGGTCAGGCTGGCCCATTGGATCAATGCGGACACGTGTGTCTTTTAGGATTCACTCCTCCATGACCACCACAGCATCTGGTCAGGATTTGGCCCAGTCCAGGATTATGAAGAACTCTGGATAAGGACAAACAGACTAACATAAGCATAGAAGAAGCTTGTTTAAAAAAAATAAATCATATACTGGTTAATTATTTTGAAGCATGGCAGCTAGGTTGGGGTAGTTTTCAGCTGGTACTGAGCAACTGGCTCCTGCTCATAACCCGCTCACTAACATGTTTAAAAGATAACTAACCAGAATGTCCTGTTTATTTTTTTCCCTAACAAGGTTTTACAAAAACATTGTAGCATTTGTGATGGGTTGATTCACTGCAGGACAGATTAGACTATTTGTTTTATGTATTCCTAATAAACTAAAACTGACTGAATACTGATAAAACTATTGAGAGTGTCTCACCTAATCCAAGTTCTCAGTTAGCTGGTGAAAGAAGGATAACTCACTGTTGTTCATGGTTGTCATTCTCTTCAGTACTTCTCCTGCTATCTTCTGGCTCACTCTGGTTGTTGCTGTGCATTTTGTTTCATCCTCTGGAATTATTTATACAAAAAATTTTATTATTTTATTTATTACAAAATATTTAGGCAACATGAAATGGGGAAAAAGACATTTAATACATAGACAAATGCATGTATCCCAATACTAATTATTGTATTTTGAAATGTCTGACCCATGACAGACCTCAATCTGCTCAAAAATATTATAAACAAAGATGAAAAAAAACCTACTAAATGGTTTAATAAAAAAGGGAAAACAATTTTTTTATTTAGCTAGCAACTAAACATGTGACACATTTTGTATTAAAAGTAACGTTAATATATTGAGAAACAAATAGATGTACAGTACTTACTGTTGTATGAGGTCCAGTTTGCACAGGCAGGCTCCCAGTATTCTATATTGAGACCATAAAAAAGCCAAATATACAGATAAGAATACCATGCTACAATCCACAACCTCCACACAACTTTTTTTTTATTTGTTTACCTTGGTTGCTTACTGGTCTTGCTTATTTTTTAAGCATAAGGCTGTGCTGATCAAGATGTTCCTCCGAAATGCTGTTTGTTTCTTCAGACAAAATCTGCTGCTGTGCCAGTGCCATATCTAAACAGAAAAAAAATATAATGGTAACAATTATGTTAAACCAAATGTCAAGAGTTGTGATAAAAAAATAATTAGCAAACAATAAATAGCAAAAAGGTGGTTATTAGCAAAATGCATAGAGGTAAAGTTGGTTTTATATTAGCAGATTCAGACTTCCCCCTTAATAATTTAATTTCATAAAAGTATTATTTGCAAACTCTAAATAGCGAAATCATTTTAGCAGCTAATGACTATCAAAGTACAACATGCTCACGGTCAAATAAACAGTGTTAATGTTGATTTCAAGTCATACTGGCTTGCTAATTCTGATCGATATTCAAAGTAACATGGTAAACAGTATAGAGTCTTCTAAATGAACGAATGTGTGAATATAAAACCAACTTTACCTCTATGCATATTGTACAGATTTACGTTAACGTTCTTATAGGTTACGTCGCGATGTTATTTTCTCAAGCTAACGTTATAAGTTACTCTAAACCAGAGAAAAATAAGTTCACAACATCTAATATATATAGTATAAATCAATACATGTTAAACGTTGCACGTTAAAATGAGTTTGAGTCCAATTCAGTATAAACTTAGCTCAGTTTAGCTAACAGTTAACATTACCATTTTAAGATCGCTTCAGCCAATGTCGCCGAGCAAACAAATGCTAATAGAGGTGCTCAAATCAATGTCGAGTGTTGTCAGCACAGACAGACGCGCTTTTACCTGGATTATTTGATGGTCTTTCATTCATATTCTTCTGGGGGAAAACACTCTCTGCCGGACCGTTGTCTCGTGCTAAGTGTCCTCCAAAACTGTCTGCATACCTCTGGTTCCCTCCTAAACCAAAACCCGCTGCAACACCGGTTCCTATGTAAATAAATAAAAAGATATGACGAGAACAATGGCTAATAGTCATAAACAGTCTTATTTAAAATAATAGTAGTGTTAATGTAATAAATTAAATAAAGGTAACATCTTAATGATATATTTCTCAAATGGGCGAAATAACGCCAAGCCAGAGAAAATAATAATAGCCAACTTTATACTTTACTTTGTTCTATTCTCGTCCACAAAACATTCTGTAAAATGAAACACTGCCTCAGCTTACCAGAGTAAAGTTTGTTAAATCCAGTATGTTCTTCAGGCACACTAATAAATTGTCCTCCAGAATTGCTCCAGGGTCCTCAGGCAAAATGTGGTGCAGAGTAGTCGAATCGCCGCAAGGTGGCGTTGAAGCAGTTGTGGAAAATACAGTATAATACACGAATTTTTACAAATACAGTACATCGCTGTATATGTTGTTCGACGTCACACTAAATTCCCATAATGCAACGGTAAATACAGTTATTTACCGTAAAAGGAATTTGCAGTATTACACTGGGTGAAATACAGTAAATAACTGTGTAATTTACAGAAATGTCTAACAGTGCATGGTAAGCCCAAAAACTTTAAAAGGCACATATGATGAAAATTAACTCTATATATATATATATATATATATTTAAATATATATAGTGTGTCCACTGTCATATTGGAGTGATATAAATGCAACAAGTCTCTTTTTTAAAATTTTCTGATGTTAAAATAGTATCCAAATCCCAGTGATGTTGAGGCACACCAAAACGTAGTTTTCCCCACACCAATAGATTGACATGTGCCTTGTTTCTATGATAACATGTACACAAGTCTTCAAAACTTTTTATTTTTGCAAATAAACTGGGATTAAAATATTTGTTCCAACTCTCTCTGATTTTTATAAGTTTATAAGCTTAAACATTTTTTTTAAAAAGCAGGGCCTGTTTGTAATAAAGACAGTAAAATTGTTTTATTATTCTTAACCGCTATAATCACCACAGCCACATAAAACACTCGTATATATGTAAACAGCATTTGTGTATGACTCATCATTTCAGAAAGGCTTGAATAAACTCCATCACAAATACATGGAATAAACTTATTTGGTATTTTTGACTAATGAGCTGTATTTCATCTGTGTCTGTCACTATCACTGATGGCTGTTTATCTTACGTAACGAATGAAAAGCAGACACGCACGTCATAACGGTGGGTGGGTAAAAGCAGTTTCCTTGGATTTAAAGCCACAGGCTCCACTGTACTCAAGACAGCAAAATCAACAGATTCTGGAGTCTATAAGAAATTATCTGATGGGTATTTTGAGCTGAAACTTTACAGACACATTCTGGAGACACCAAAGGTTTATCTTACATCTCGTAAAAGAGGTAAAATGGGTGTAGACCACTGAACCTTATGCATTAGGTGGTAATTAATGCTAAAGAAAATACATTTCTACACACTGCAGCTGCTTTGTGCTTGCAACAGGAAGGTGCATGAAAGAAGTGTGAAAACTAAATGATATGATGTAACTTCCTTCCTGCTAGTTAGCACCAAATACCAAATAGGTGAAGGAGAAGTCACAGCTCTTTTTAAAAGATGGTTAATCTTCCACGCTAAACTATTCACAGAATTTAAATGCGGCTCAAAAGGCATTTAGTAAAGCCCTGAGGATATCAAAGGTGTATCATTTAAAGACACGCTCTTAACCTGCATGGTAATTTACAAGCTGTAGCTGTGACTACATTTATGATATTAATGGAATATTATGATGAAAGTCTATTGAACGCTTCAGACATTACAGCGTAAAGTGGATTTACATAATGACTCAGGTGTGAAGAGTCTATGATAATGAGATAATGAGAAGCAAGGAAAAGGTTTTGCTGTGGTTAAATTAGAAAGTTTGATTAAGTTGATAAGCGATATTTAAGCGTTGACAAATGAGCTTCACAAGTTCACCTCAATCGGGTTAATGTAAAGTAATGAACAGCCAGAAACCAAGCAGTGGTTAAAGAGAAGTATTGGGAAAAGTAACCATTAAAAGTAATATATTATAGCCTTACGTAGGTGCAGACAAGATGAAAATAATATAACACATTACTTAGGAAAAGTAATTTTCTTTAAACACTGTTAAAGACACACAGAGAATGGATGAATAGTGCTCGACAATTAAAAAAAATTATAATTTGAACTTAGTTATACTTACTTACTTATAATTTGAACTTAATTAGACGTTTAAAAAAAAAAGATTTTTAAAAAGATGAAATTTGGTAATCAATGCTTATGTTTAGTAAAAAAAAAAAATTAAATACTGAATTTAGGTGACATTTAAGCACTATTTTTAGCCGAATTAGCTTGTTGGATGGTCATCATAACATTTGATGTATACCAAAAACATTTCTTAAATAATTAGAATAAAGAAATATGACAAATATTTATTTAAAAATAGAAATTTGTTACATCCTATGTCATTAGAAAAATAAGTTTTAAATTAAAAACTGTAGCCTAGTGTAATTTATTAAGCAAATAAAAAACTGGCCAGCACATCAACTTTCCACAGTCAGAATTTGTCTATTTGAATAATAAAAAAAACTCTATTATAAAAGTGCTTCACACTTTTTTTATTGGTCATGTTTTCTTTTAAGAATAACGTCAAGGATTTACATTGACCGTTACTTGTCAATTCTCTATTTAAAAACAAAAAAATTCTGTAGCAAAATATGACTTTGCTTATATCAGACGTTTTCTTGCACAGCTAAATGTTGGACTCTTGAAAAATAATTGTTTGCTTTAATAATAATGTAAAAAAGCAAAACTTTAAAATATTGTACTAATTTATTTTGATTTTTAATAGTATATACTGACGTCACTTCCGGGAAGGAAGAAGTTGTGTAATAAAGATGGAAGCAAGACCAAAGTTTTTTGAGCTTGTAATATAGTTCAGATAAGTTGTTATCCAAACTTTGTTCAAAACAACATCACAGGACTGTCTTATGTTACTCGCGGTCAAATCCCGCATATTCAAAGAAAGAAACAAGACAAGAAGAACCGGATTGATGGCACAAACAGAGCACATGTATGGGACAAATTCTGGACCTAAAATGAGGCATTTTAATATTACTTTTTAATCTTGCTAAGTTTTTTTAGCTTAATTACTATTATTTACTGATGCAGTCGCAATATACAGTTAAAGAATTATCCGCCCCCTTAGAATTTTTTTTATATTTCCCAAATTATGTTTAACAGAGCAAGGTCACTTTCACAGTATTTTCTCCTGGAGAAAGTCCTGTTTTTTTATAAAAGCAGTTTTTTATTTTTAAAAAAAACATTTTAAGGTCAAAATTATCAGCCCCTTTAAGCAATTTTTCCCGATAGTCTACAGAACAAAACTTGCCTAATTACCCTATCCTGCCTAATTAACCTAGTTAAGCCTTTAAATGTCACTTTAAGCTGTATAGAAGTGTCTTAAAAAGTATCTAGTCAAATATTATTTACTTTCATCATGGCAAAGATAAAATAAATCAGTTATTAGAAATTAGTTAATAAAACTAATATGTTTAGAAATGGGTTGAAAAAATCTTTTATCCATTAAACAGAAATTGGGCAGAAAAATAAATGGGGCTAATAATTCAGGGGGGCTAATAATTCTGACTACGACTAAATACACCTTAATTTGATGAAAGTAACTTTTTTGATCAACTTTCCATATGCACTCTCTAAAATAGGGTACCTATAGAGGGTATAGGGTATTTAGTTGGGTTATTAGCTAGGATTAGGAATGTAGAATAAGATCATAATTTATAAATACTAAAACACAGTTAATATCTTAATAATTGACAGGTTATAAGTGGTTAATAGTAAGAATTATAATTTGTTTTTCATTTTAAACACATTTTTATTAGATTTTATGATAAATATAATGCAATTTGATGGATATCTGTATTTTCAAATTAATAAAAATTAGAATTATTAGATTTGCTTGAAAACAGCACTGGATTTGATGACTAAACCTTTTTTAAAAAAAGTCCCAATGAAATCCAATCAAACCGTACGATTTTGTTAGCTCACATTGCTAGTTTTGTGGTAGTATTGTTTACTATCTGAAAATGTTTTTTTTATTTTTTTTATTTAAATTGTCAGATTACATATATATCTTGTATGAGGCATGGCTAGCACACTTCCCGCTGCTGTAACTGTCAACAAGCAGTTGACGACAGACCAAAATGGTGAGGAGGTGTCTGTTAAGGTTGTAAAAAGTCTCCCCAAACCCTTTTCCCAATCATTCTGAATAAAATGTCTACTTAACTACATCCATTCAGCTCGCAGTAGAAAAAAAAAAACAAGGCACACCCATGTTTTCTCATTTAATAATCCATTTCTCTAGAAACTGCATCACAATACAAAAAAAAATGGTTGCAGTATCCAGTTCATGTGAACTGTAATGAAAATTCCTCCCCAGTATGTACGGCCTAGTGTCACAGTTGCATAATCTGAACCAACAGAGCTGTTCAATCAGGAGGTCAAAGTTGTTGGCAATCCCGGGATGTTGCCATGGACTCCCTCTGGAATTTCCAACACTTGCTCTATTCTTGTTTTCTGCACAACCCAAAAACAGCTCTAGCGCAAAACAACAACTGCTTACTCTCCGCAGATGAACCTGCACTTTCAGTCAGATCACATTCAAAACATCACCCGCTAAGTGCTCATTAGGGGACTGTTGTCTCAAGCTGGCAATAGTGTTGGCTTTCCAGTGATTTACAAAGACTGTCTTGTTGCCTTTGTGGGCAGCCATTACTCACTCACAGTATGGCAGTTGTAATTACTTCCCTGTTTCCCAGCATCCCTGTTTACTCAGAGTAGCCCTGGAGCAGCGCGATTGGGCACAAACCCATAAAACACCCTTTCCTCCTGCAACAAAACACGTCATCTGCGGCATATCTCGAAGACATGGCTCCTGTTTGCAGAGATAAGTCACCGCCGGTTTCCGTGACATTGTGTTTTTTTACCTCAGGTTCGATCACCTGATGTTTTCTCGTGAGGTTAAAGTCCAGCTTGAGGCCTGATCAGCATCTTATGATTAAACAGAGCTGCTTTTAATGGCTGGCATTTGTTAGGGCTCTTATTAAAGCGTTCTCGAAGCAGAGGTGTAAATTATACCCTACGTGGTATTTTACGCCTTGGCCTTTGCTGTATTTATTTAATCCAAACTGTTGCTTTCAGCTCCTTTTCTACAGCCGTGCGCCATTAAATTCAATTCGCACACACGGAGGGAATTGTATTAAAGTTCTCAAGTGGGAGGACAATTAGAGGGTAAGCCAACTTTGGCAGCCTCGCAAATGAAAGTCGTGGAGAGTTTGCAAGGTATTGAAGAGGCTCAGGATGAATATTAAAACACTACATCAAATGATTTCTATCAGATTTGTAAAACAAGCTGGTGTAGCTTCTTTTAATGCTTCAATATGAAGCTGCCACTGGCTACGTTTACATAGACATCAGTAATTAAATCAATTGCCTTAATCTAATTAAGACAATAATATGATTAGGGTGTTTACATGAGTTCCTTTTTGAATATTCCTTTCATGAACCCCAACCCTAGCTTTGCACAAGACGTTTGGCCAGAAGAGAAATGGTCATGCCCAACTGAGCCTGGTTTCTCTAGAGGTTTTTTTAATTCTTCAATTTCGCCAATTGGTGAAGTTTTTTCCTCGCTGCTGTCGCCACTGGCTTGCAGGGTTCGGGACCCGTAGAGCTGGGCATCGATGGATTTGCTCCTCAGTGTTTAGACTCTGAGTATTGAATATTAAACCACACTGTACTGAGCTAAACTGAACTTAAACTCTGAAAACTGGACTGACACTGTTTCAATTCACTATAATCTTCTATGTGAAGCTGCTTTGACGCAATCTACATCGTAAAAGCGCTATAAAAAATAAACATGAATTAAATTCAATTGAATCCCGTTTTACATGTTATAGCACATAATTCGATCGTCAACACGCTATCGACATTTCCTCAGGAGTTTCACGTAATTTCGGGTGTTTTATTCTTAATTTGTTGACTTTAACTGCAGTTTGGCACTTTCACTTTCATTCAGGAATATTTTATGCATGCCCCGTGACAAACGAGATATTGGATGCAAGGAACTGCTGGAAGTTTTAATGGAATTCAGGCCCGGATTGGCTAATCGGGAGGACCGAGAGAATTCCCGGTGGGCCGGTCTGTTTTTTGGCCGCGAGGGCCGGTGTCCCTAGCTCCAGAATCTGTTGCTTACAGCAGTCACACTTTTTAAATTAATGTATTTATTTACTTGACCACAGTCTTCTTATTCAATATTTTACCACAGCTCTGCTCTTTTTATCTATTTTCTCGCAGCCTCGTGATCAACATGCAGCCTGCAGGTTGATTATCAAGTAACTGTTGTGGTCGAGTGGTTAGCATGTTAGGTTTCGATACCACCAATTCAGGTTTGATCCTCGTCTGAGTAATTTTTTTTTTCATTTTTATTGTTAAGACATAAAATACTGTTAGGGTTGTTGAACATTTGAAGTTCTAAAGCAGCTGTTTTCTCAAAAAAGACGTGATAGTTTAAATAGAAACTGAATTGGAAATGACCTTATTTCAATATAGTCAGTCGTGAACTGAGGTGGGCCGGTCTGAGGCTTGAAACTCCAGGGCTGAACTTTTCCCACTCCGGCCCTGATGGAATTTAATACCACACGCTGTATGGGAAATAAAAACCTTCGCATTTTGTAATGCACGTGTCTGTGATCCTTCACTTAATCGGTAGGTGCAGAGAATAGTGTTGAACAGCTGTGTGTGTATAAGCTATCCTGTTGCAAAATACAAGCAAAATTCTACACTACAGTGATAATTTGATTGCAGTGTTTACATGTCTGTACTGCACTTCAATAATGCAACTAAAATCGGCATACTCCACGTCTTAACTTGATTTCCGTCTAGTCTGATTCTGACTTTAGTAAGGTCATCAAAAATTGCTGTTTACATGGTAGACTCTTAATCAGACTATTGTCATAACTGCATTAAAATCTGATTATTGTAGTCCATGTAAACCAGGGGTGTCCAAGCTCAGTCCAGGAAAGCCGGTGTCCTGGAGAGTTCAGCTCCAACCCTAATCAAACAAACATAAACTAGCTAATCAAGCTCTTAATAGATAAATAGAAACTTCAGGCAGGTGTGTTGAAGCAAGTTACAGCTAAACTCAGCAGGACACTGACCCTCCATGACCAAGTTTGGACACCCCTGGTTTACATGGACACCAATAATCCGTTTACATTCCTGATGTAAAAGTACTGATTGTTTATAAAGATTGACACAATCTTGCAGTAAACACAGAGTATATATATATATTTTTTTTTTTTGGCAAATTTGTGGTTTCTTTTCATGAATTTGTATGCTTGATCAAAAAGGTACTGATAAAAAATGAAGTCCTCCTAACTGCCCTTAAACATACCAAAAACTGGTGAATAAGCAGATCTTACGATTTTATACAAATTAGTGACAACTTAAAACAAAAATGGAAAAAAAAGTCCTCTTTGCTAAGATCAAAGGGAAAAAACACTTTAAAATATCCAGTAATTTACCGTACGAATGTTATGATGTTAATAATTAGATAGTTAGATAAACATGAAGGAGGATCATTGCTTACTTTGAGGACCAACTGGAACTACATGCAGTATAAATACACCAAACAAACAACAAACACAGAGACAACTTGTGTAAGAACATAAATACTTTAGCTTACTATATGAAGTACATTTCGTGCTAAATCTTATGTGGTCATCCTCAAATATATTTTTACAGCAATATTTTTCCATATGTAGTTATTTATGCGTGTCATTTAAATAATTTACTAAGGAATCTATTCAGAGTATGAAATTAGTCTGACATGATTTACATTTTGACTCATTCAGAGAGTTGCACCGAATTGTTTATAGTAGTTCTTTACACTAAAATAGTAGCAGCATACAATACTTAATGATACAGAAATTAAAGCATAGATGTTCACCTATAAATTCAGCAGTCTGGAAAGATAAACAGTATTTTATCCATGTTTTATATATATAATCTGACTGTTAAGACACCTGTTGTGAGCTCTATTGAACCCATGAAGAACTGGCGAATAAGCAGATCTTATGGTTTTATACAAATTAGCAACAACTTAAAACTAAAATGGAAAAAGAAGTCCCCTCTACTAAGATCAAATGAGAAAAAACACAACAAAATATCTGGTTATTTACGGTTTCTGTAATTTGTGATGCACAGGTGTTTTGATGTTGAAATTTGACTTATAATCAAAGGGACTTTTGACATTTTAGTAGTTTGAGCAATCTATTATATAATATATAGAATTAAGTTTGTAACATAACATATAATGTATTGGCAGTTTATTACCAGGTTTTTTAACGTAATTTACAACACCAAGCCAAACAATATATCACTTGAAACTATTAAAATGGTCAATAATAGTCAATTTTTCAAACTTTTCAAAATAAAAATATCAAGATCCCATAGAGCAATTCAAAAGCTTAAATAAACAAAAAAACTACAGAAACTGCTTATTTTATTTACATTTGGAATG
This sequence comes from Danio rerio, assembly GCF_052040795.2. Classification (NCBI taxonomy): domain Eukaryota; kingdom Metazoa; phylum Chordata; class Actinopteri; order Cypriniformes; family Danionidae; genus Danio; species Danio rerio. The sequence goes on along the minus strand of NC_141039.2, from coordinate 35,289,132 downwards.
AATGTTCATTTACTAAAAGGAAAAATGATGATTGAACTTAATTGACTCATCTTCCAGACATTCAAGATGTCACTTACTTTTTTTTTCAGTAGAACATTATAGATTTTTTGTAGCTGAAACTGGTTCCTGGTGGTTCATAAAATAGAGGTCAATGATTACAGACACTTTGAAAGTGAAAACAAACATTCATTCATTCATTCATTTTCCTTCGGTTTAGTCCCTTACTTATCAGGGGTCACCACAGTGGAATGAACTCCCAACTATTCCAGCATGTTTTACAAAGCAGATGCCCTTTACTTATTGCGTATGTCTTTCGAGTGTGGGGAACAACAGTGCATCCCAACAGGAAACCCACGCCAATACGGGGAGAACATGCAAACTTAACTCAGAAATTTCAACTGGATCAGCAGGGACTCGAACCAGTGACCTTCTTGCTGTAAAGCGACAGTGCTAACCACCGAGCCACCATGCTACCCAAAACAAACATGAAGAGGCTAATTAAAATTACTTGCGAGTCATGACTTCTGATGAAACACTGGGGTGTTATGAAGTGACAGTGAGTGCAAGATTATTCACTAAAGTGTTACCTTTAATCCACAGCCTTTCATGCTTCCTGATGCATGCAGTACCACGACTTGCATTTTATGAATAACCAAAAACCAAATTTTCAGCTAAAAATCTCCTTTAATATTCCACTGATTTAAAAAAATGGTCATCTACATTTTTGGATGGCCTGACAATAAGCAAACAAACAGCTCATTTTCATTTTTGAGTCAAGTATTGCTTTAAGAAATGCGCCATACTGACCTCACTAAGGGCCTGTGAGGTCAAATACTGTACATTCTCAGAGGATTGTGTAAAATTAAAAGCAGGAATAACTGAGAGAGAGGATAAACAGGTGGATTTAATCACTGTTTACTTGCTGCTATTTCATATGTGCCAAAACTTTTAGAAAGCAAAGTCCACAGATGATGATGATTTATGGCTATTTTTCAACTCTCAGAGTTTTCAAACAGTACATTATAGAGAACAGCTTACAATTCCAGAGCCGACCTATCTGAATCACAATACCATCCAACTTATAATATTTAAAGGTGAAATTATTTAGACTTCAAATTTAATTAGTCATAATATATCATTTTAGCTATCAACAAATAGATGAGTCTCACAAAGCCCTAAAATTACGGGATTTTTTGCTTAAAGTAAATGCAGCATATATTTAGGACCATTAGGATATTTTCAACTCAACTCTCCAATTAATTAATTAATCTATTCACAATATTTTATGACATTTTGACAAATGAATGGCTAATTTGTATAAATTTGTACAGTGATGTTGTGTTTAGTGTTCATTTTCATACTAGAAATTGTATGAATTCATACAAACTAGACAGATATTGAATGCAATTGAGAGATCAGTTTACGGTGAAAATTTCTCCCAATTCTCATTTTCATCATTTAGCTTCACATTAATTTTCAATTAATTAATTAATTTTATTCTATTAAAATTAATTATGTGTCATTTTATTGCATTACATTAAAAATCCCAATAAAATAGATTTTGCTTTAGAACAATGAGAATTTGAAGAGGAAATGTCTTGCAGAAAACATCGTGTTGTTCACTTCAGCAGTGTTGATTCTAGGAGGTAATTTCCTATTTTTTTGTCCCATGAAAAATACTGTCTGCTAATGCTTTATGAGCCCTGCACTAAACTAAACTAAGCAGCTAGGACATGAAAGTTTGATTTGAAACAAAGTATATCAAAATGTGCATATGGTGTGGGCGGAGCTACAAATCTCTTTTGACAGAGATAGATTTCTGCTGCATTCTGATTGGTAGAATTTTGCATTTTTTCAGCACAAACCTGCCTATTAAACACTACTGTTTAGGAAAAGAAGAATTAATGTGACTCAAATTAGTTCAACAAAAACAAATGCATCGATTATCAACCTTAATAGGTCACAGCAATTCTGTGTTTTAAGGTTTATCAGTCATTAAAAAAATATCTAGGCTACTTTCTCATGGAGAAAATGGAGATGGCACTTCCATAAGTCCAAAGTATCTTAACCAATAAAGCAAGATCTTGTGTTATAATGTTGTCTATTTGGTTACAATTAATTACAAAATTTCGAAGACAAGTATTTGCCTTAATGTTTTTCTTTTTAATGAAAATGAAACCCTTCTGCTAGCTCAGTAAATCCTTGACATGACAGAACATTGGGACCAATGCACTGATATGATGAGCTGGTAGTGAATGTCACTGTCTGGTACTCAGTACTGACAAATTAAGAATCTGTATCATAAGAACACAACAGTTTTCATACATTTCTTTGCAGTGAACTGTTCTGGACTGGCTTCGTGAGACTCACGCATTTGTTGTTCTCGGGTTAAATTTCTCTCTCCACTACCTGTTGCATGTCAATGAACGGTCGTCTCACTTCCGCTATTGCTCAAATGATGCGCCAACTCCTGTATAACGGCTGTTTTGCCGATCTGATCGTTTCTCCTCTTTTCCATGATCAAATCCTCCAAACTCTGAAACTCCAGTACATGAAAGCGTTTGTCGGGCAAGCACAGTTTTAATCTGTACGGCTGCTTTCCTATCCGTATCTCCCCTCCCATCTTGAACTCCCGTTTCCCGAATTTGCACCAAGCGGCGAAACACTCCGAATTTCTCCAACTTAACTCTCGGTCCTTTGCGCCCACCTGCTCCATCGCGTTCTGCACAACCATGTCGGGACAGAGGGCTTTGAATTTGTACAGTTCGTTCACGACCCTGCCCCTCCTGCCCTGGCTAGCATCGGTCAGAAAACTGTTCTTGACCTCCGCCCGATGCAGGTGCACCACCTGGAAGTCCCCGACATACACAGCCCAGTGCGGGAACTGCCCGGCGGACACGAACTCCAGCAAGTCGCCGGGCTTGCATTTGTTCAGTAAATTCTCCGGACTGAACGTCTCCAGTTCCGCAGTGCTGCCGCTCTTCTCGTAAACGCATTCGTCTCTGTGGTAAACCGCGCAGTCCAGCTCGCTATAGTGCTTTTCTTCTTCCGTCTGCTGCGATGCATCGACATGTTGATGGTGACCGTCGTCCAGCTCGTCGTCGTCGGTGGCGAAAATGTATGAGACGCCGATCCGCGGGCCGTCTTCTTCCGTGTCCAGTCCGTTTGGGTCGGTCGTAGGAACTTCAGCGTAACTTAGGTGTGACAGTTTGTCAACCTGGTTGCCCATAAATGCCACTTCAGCAGCGGACAGATGGAGTGAAATGAGCTCCACCTGTTACTAGCACAGAGAGATGATGATGGACATCTGGAAGTGGATTTCTCCGTCTGCTTACCAACGCTGCGTTTGCCAGATCCGCGAGCATCACAATTAAAGACCAAAACAAAGCACTTTACATAAGAGCTACGTGTTATTAAGTGCGAGCTTACATCCAGTGTTGTTGTTGTTGCTCCTTCGCGCAGTTAGTTTAGTTAGCAGGCAGCCCACTGATGTTTCCAAACAGAAAGTTCTTCACGGCTCTTATGGCATAATGTGAATAAAAATGTTGCGGTCTCAGAACAGAGTTACTCGCGTCCTACAGTAGCGTGAAGCGAATTGTTTTGTCAAAATTGTGTTGTTTTGAAAGGCACCTGCTGCGCATTGTTCAGGTCCATCAGATATTATGCGAACTAACAGGCAGAGCTGAAGAAAGCCAGGCAGAGTCACACTTACACACGCTCAGCTCGGCTCGCTCACTTAAAGAGACATCGCTGAAAATAAGCAACAGTGTGAAGCTGGTTAGCTAAACATCACGGAGGATCATTGCTCACTCGCAATTTGAGGATTAACTGGAACTACGTACAGTATCAAATAACCAAATAAACAACAAATACACAGACAACGTGTAATAATTCATTAAGGTTATTACTGTATAAAGTACATTTTGTGTTAGACCTTAGAGACCTTGTGCTAGACCTGGTCATCAGATTTATTTTCCCAGCAATATTTTGCCATTTGCAGGTATTTATGTTTGACATTCAAATCATTTACAAAAGAATATATTTAGAGTGTGATTTACAATTTGATTCATTCAGAGAGTTGCGCTGAATTGTTCACGGTGGTTCCTTTTACTACAGTAGTAACAGCCTACAATACTTTGATTTAGAAAACAAAAAGTGGATATTTACCTAAATCCAACAGCCTGAAAGTAAAAACTGTTTCTCCATGGGAAATTATTGTGCTTTTGACTGATGTAACTGACTAGGGCACCTGTTGTGAGCTCTATTGAACCCATCTGTTGATCATGTTTATAGCTAAATCCACAAGAAAAAAAAGTACATTAACCATGATCCCGTTCATAAAATTCCACGTAAAACATATGCTAAATAAGTTGGCGGTTCATTCCGCTGTGCCAACCCCTGATAAATAAGCAACTAACTCAAAATAAATGAATGAATGAAATGTGTTATGACTTATACATATTAACATTCAGTTCAGATTTTTACATGCACCACTTAGCAACATGAAAGGCTGCATAGAAGTAATTCTCCTTTCGTACAAGTCTGTATTTCTCAGTGTAAAAGTTTCATAAGCTGCAGCACGACTACAATAAAAATGGATGGGCTAGCCACCCGCAGAGTCAAATTTCCTCCTGTACACACATTTCTTGAAATATTGAAAGTTTCCGACTTCAGTTAGCGACCTAGTTTTAAAGAGCAAGTCTCCAGATAAAACCAAATTCAATTATTAAGCGACAAGAAGATTAATTATAAAACTAATGACAAAAGGCAAACCAGTACGTTCACTGGCCCTGCGCATACTGAGGCATGGAAAATAAAGACGACGAACACAAACTGTTGACAGGCATCATCAAATGTTTTTGTGTGTGTGTGTGTGTGTGTGTGTGTGCTATTCCTATGATGACATGCCCCATTTCAGGGCCTCGCTGCCCCCTGGTGAAACCCTGAATTTGTGTTGCTATAATAATTACAGTCACCGGGGAGCCGGCCTGCCTGTAGCCGAGCCATCAACAAGCTACAGAAAACAGCTTTGGAAATGAGAAACAGCATGCTAACACTTGTAATGGGTGTTTTTGTAACATATTTATTAGTACTCTCATATACTTTTTACATATTCATTTGTTATGACATATATTTTGTTTTTGGAGAATGGGATGGCGTGAGAGGGGAAATGTAACTTCTGAACCCATTTAATTACAAGAGCATGTTCACAGTCCCATCAAGTACACTACAACAGAGAGTTTCCTAAAATGCAGGGTGACTTTTTAAAACTATCGGTTTATTTATTTATTTTTTTTCTCCCTAACACTGTGACAGGATCAGGTACAGGGCCGGAGTACTTTTGGATCGTATCTTTTCAGGAAGGAATGGACAGGGGAAATAAAGAGATGAGGAGAAAACGGCGCACAATACACACAACGAATCTACACACTCATCATGCAGCACCAAGATCTCTAATCGGTCTTCATCATCATACACCACTATTAGGTTTGATTGGGGAAACACTGGCAGCACCTTCAGGGAAAAGGTCAGGCCACTGAAGGGGATTTTAATGCTGTGTTACTGCATAATCGCACAATAAACGCTAAACTTATACTGATATTCAACACACCTACGTACTGATGGATCATTGATGATGTTATTGTCACTACTTGAAGGTTTGTGTGACTGACTAAATAGTTTGGGAATGTTTTCAAACTGGCCTAGTGGAATAAATGCATACAGTAGTCTACAAATAACCAAATAAGGCATCCAAAAAAAAGTAAAATAATAATAAAAAAATCAACATAAAACATAAAAAGTTGGTCTTTGGTCTCAGTTGAAGCAGAAATAATGCTCTTCTGCTGACCAAATAAACCATAATCTTGATTTCCAAAATCAAAATAAACCTGAATGTCGTCCACAGGCTCTGTGCAAAAAGTAAACCTCATGTTTTCAAACCCTGCTGATTCAGTCAAGTAGTTTTTCTTTGTTTGTTTGTTTGTTTTTTTGAGATTTTGTGCAGTGATATCATGCATCGGGTCACAAAACATGACGATACGAGTAAGGTGATTTCATCCAACCCAAGATTGGTCCTATGTTTTTCGAAGCAAAGTCTATATACACGTTAAAAGTAATTTTGCAATTGGGTGAATGGGACGTGTGATTGAACCCATCAGGGTTTTTAGAGTTACTCAGGAATCTCTGGACGCTCGCATCCAGATGTAACAGCACTTGATTGCTGTGTGTGTGTGTTTGTGTGTGTGAATGAGTGCCACATGGTAACTCATGATGACGTACGTGAGTGGAGTTTGCTGTAGATCTGGGTTATTTGGAGGGTGGTATTTTATGTGGGCTGATCTCTCTGTGGGGCAGAGATGTGTAGTGAGGGCGGCGCTCGCCCGCTCCATTCTTTCAGCTCTCCGTCCTTGAAGAGCAGGTTGATTGCGGGGAGGGGGACGCCAGACTCTGCCGGAGGCTGACTCAGGGGACCCGAGACCCCGCTGTCAGGGTCCGCAGGCTGTTTTCCGTCCTGCGAGAGACGGTGAAAAATAGGAAACTCATAACACGTACAAAGAACACCTGACAGTGAAAAAATACTAGGCGTCTCCAATTCCTTCTGCACATTTTTATAGAGATTGCACTCTAAAAGAGCAATTTGTAGCTGATGAAATATTTCAGCACAGACCATAGAAATTTCTTACACATTATAGGGTTTCATTTGGTTCTTGCTATTTTAAGTGTGCCAGGTTTTCTGTGTGTGTGTGTGTAATACTGTACAACTGAATGACATCTTTGATGTAAGACACTGGCACTGCTAGTGTGTGTATTTATTCAATTTTCAAAAAACTAGATCACCAAAAAATTTCTTTCCTCTGATGAAAATAAAATAATAATATTTTAAAGAATGTTAGAAAGCAGTAGCCATTGGCAAACATAGTAGGAAAAAAGATACTATGGAAGTCAATGGCTACCAGTTTCCTATAATAATTTAAAATTTCTCCTTTTAAGCTCATCAGAAGAAAGAAACTCAAACAGCTTGTGTCAAGTTGAATTCAAACAAGTTGAATAAACCGTGAAAAATTTGTAATTTAGGGATAGTTCACCCCAAAAATAAACAAAGTTAAAATGCTATTAAAGACATTCCAAATGAATACATTTGTTAATTTGTTATTGTTATTCAGTTAAAACCCTTGTCTATTTGCATAAAAAATAGTGTAGTCCAGTAAAATATGCTTAACAGTCATTTTATTCTGAAAAGTGAGACGTAATGGTGGCTTTTCCACTGTTGAAACATGTTATATTTGTAACAGTATAAAATCAATGAGGATTTACCTGGAATGACTGAACAAAACTGAGAACTTTTAATGCTAGTTTTCGACTGGAATGTAGCAACTCTTGAAGACTGCAAAGGAAACAAAGTATAAAACGTATTATTTTAGACATTTAATAAATTATCAGACTTTCTTTTTTTTAAAGTGACTTACAAATGAGAAGAACAATAGAAGCAACAAAAGAGTAACTATGAGTCCCAAACAGTCTAACAGTGCTTAAAGCAAAGTTTTGATTTTGAAGTGATTGTTTGCCTTTGTATGATGGTATAACAATTTGTTATTTACATATATAATGCAAAATTCTGGAGAGCAAGTAAATCTGAAGTAGTGAGTATACATACTATGGGTCTAATATTTATTTAATCTGTAAATATTTACATCTATTGAAGGTTGTTGAAACAAACATTTAAATATGCCTAATATTTCTTAATGAATACATCCAAGGTATCATTATGGAAGAAAAAACATTGCTTATGTTAAAAAAAAATAATTTATTAGTGTTGATTGATCTTTGTAAAGTTACATTGTTAGTAAAATAAAATAAAATAATAATAATATTAACAGATACAGCATTTGTTTTAGTAACATACTAGTAAATGTACTAGTAATGTAACATACTAGCTCTTTTTGCCACTCTTATTAGTACTGTACAGATAATGGACAGGACTGGGTTTAGAAAGTAATGTGCAGAATTCAAATATTTTTCTCCAGAAAATTGAGACACTATGAGCTCTGGTGCCCTTTATAGCTCTGTATGCCAGAGCATGTCTGCAAACACAGTAATTTTAAAACACTCTTATGCGCAGTAAAAATGAGCCATTTGTTCTGGTAGTCACCTGTCTTTGCTGCAGAGTTTGTGGGAGACGATCCTCTGACACACTTTGCGGTTTAACTCAGAGCTGAAGAGAGGCATCCCGAAGCAGAGCTCCAGAGGAACCCACTCATCCTCAGTGGACGATGCTGAGACAGTAAAAAATACAATGAAATTAAGAATAAATATTTAAATGAAATTACTTACTAGCCCTCAGAACTCAGCTTTTAAATTAGGGCTGTCAATTTAACATGTTAATTTGATTAACTAGATTTTTGGAAATATGAAGTGTAATAATTTGTAATACCTGTGTAAGTCTCTTACAGTTCATACAGCAGATTGGTGACGAACATTATGTTATATTGCACAAAATATATACATACATACACATATTTATATATACATACACACACACACACATATACATATACATATATATATATACATATACCTACACACACACACACAAACACACACGCATATATATATACTATATATTAGTAAATAGAAATGCGAGCGTGAAAGCTGGCATACGCAAAGTTTTTTTATACATGAGGCCCCTGGTTTTCGGCTGTGCTCCTCTATCTGCTGTATTCTCCAGTCCAGAGCTTCTGCATTTTAATATATGTATGTATGTATGTATGTATGTATGTATGTATGTATGTATGTATGTATGTATGTATGTATGCATGCATGCATGTATGTATGTATGTATGTATGTATGTATGTATGTATGTATGTATGTATGCATGTATATATATATATTTATTTATTTATTTATTTATTTATTTATTTAATTATTTATGTATTCATTTATTTATGTTTGAATACTTTCTTGTTTACTTTTCTGGTTTGTTTACCTTCTCAATTGACATTTTCATTTAGGCTACCCTTTGAGTTTAATTATATAAAGTTAACTATTTTATATAATCTTAACATAATCTAATATAATCTATAACTTCATTTTATACTGTTTTCTTATAATAAGATGTGTACTGTATGTATTAAATGTGAAATATATAACAAAAACAATTGATTATATTCATTTGTGTGGCATTTTTACACTTCAAAGCTTACACATACTGTTGTTAAATTAAAAAAGAAAAAAGAATGAACAATATTTAATATTAAGCAATACAGGAAAATTGTTACTGCTTATCCTGTATTCTAGGCAGTATTGATAGTCTGCCAGGAAAAAAGCATTTATACATGTAGTTAGAACAACCGTCTCATGGTTGCTGAAATTCACACGACAATGTTGCTACAGCCTTCTCACATCTTACAATTCTACATTGTAAAAAACGAATTGAGCACGTAAGTGTAACGTTGTACAGACATCGCTACAATATAAATGTGTTTGTTGGGATATGTCCGAATTTATAGAGTTCTAAAAACAGTGTGCGAGAAGTATCCGGATGACCTACAACTTCTGGCGATATTCTGAAGTGTGTATTCGATGGATACTATGCTATCCCATGATGCACTGCAAGAGAATCATGAATGGGAGTGAAGCGATGCAACTGACACAAGTTGGTTACGTGATCATGACAAAATGGCGGATGTAGTATGGATGTAGAGTTCCATTCATACTACTCACATTCATACTGTACAGAACGTGCTTCTCTAGCGGTCGAGTAGTAAATTCAAATTCAAATGCTGTACCTACTGAGTAGTAGGCGAATTCTGACACAGCCCCTATGTTATGGAGCAGCAATAAATGGTCTGTAAATACTGATATACCAATAAATTAAAAACAACTCTCAGTTGAATTAACATTTTTCTTTCTAAAAGGAAAGTAAAATGTCTACGTTTGCTCACATTTATCACAATAACAACTTTAAATTTTACTCTTGTGGGTAATTTCTCAGCTGAATATAATATGCAGTTAATTAATTGCAACACTGTATATGTAATTACATTTGGAAATGTAATCGATTGACAGCCCTAGTTTAAATCCACTCCTCTTGTTTCTTTCAAAGAAATCTGCAGATTCAGCCAGAGACCTACCTTCTGTTCCCTGCTTCTTACCGCCATCTCCATTATTCTCCTCCGTCACCAACTCGAAAGATTCATTGCTTCCATTGGCATCCAGCACTCCGCAAAGCTCAGCGTCTCCTGCGAGCAAAACAAAGCCAGTGAATCTCAAGGTAGCGTTCAGGTTCCACTCTCATTAGTGATGCAATCAAACATGCGGCCTGCAATTAAAACATTCATTGAATAAGAGAAAACACTGCTGCTGAGATTTTGAACTGGTTGCTCTCACTCTAATCTAATTGCAGCACTTATCAGTGGCTAAGCCTTAGCGTGGAAGCCTGTTTTTATCAGGCCTTGGTTAAATGGACGGTGTGGATTGAGAAGAGGCTCTCGGTCGCACCGTCAGCATCACTGGCTCGTCTGCGATGTCTGTTGTTGTGGTTCAGCATGGTGATGTAGCCACACTGGTGCTCCAGATCCACTTTGTCCCGCAAGATCTTAAGGGCTTTGTGCGCACACATATTGGAATAGGAGAACTCTGGGAGAGGGGACACAAATCAGAGCGGACTGTTAGAATGGCTGGGCTTTTACAGAGCTTTTTAAAATACATGGCGTCCTTTTAGAGATCGCTTTCCTTCAGGAGAGACAAAAATGGTTTAGTTTGTCAATTAGTTTTTTAGGGATCATAGAGAATATTTTTTTGTGTGTTCTAGTGTTTGTTTTTGTTTGATCAAATGACATGTCTTTACTGTATGATTGTACTTTTAGAGGTGTATCTGAAAGGCATATGAAGTTATTTGCTCTCTGGTTAAATTTTGAGTCCTTTTCAATTATTTCCCAAATTATGTTTAACAGAACAAAGAAATTTTAACAGTATTAACAGTATTTTTTAACAGTATATATATATATATATATATGTGTGTGTGTGTGTGTGTGTGTGTGTGTATATATATATATATATATATATATATATATATATATGTGTGCTTTTCCAGATGTTGAGATTGTTTAAGTTTTTGACTATTTAGTCACCAATATTAAAACCAAAAAGATGGTATCTAGTTTCCTTCTTTTCCCCTCTATCAATTTTATTAATTATTATCCCTTTCCTCTTCAAACATTTATTCATTTAGTTATTTATTAACTGATTAGTTCATTTATTTGTTGTTAATATTTGTGATCCACTTTTGTAGTCCATTTGGACCAGAGGTAGGCAATTCATTTTTCCAAGGGGCCACATTAGACTAGATTGTTTAAAACAAAGAATTTTTTTAAACGATTCAATAAGCATTTATAAAAGCTCTAAAGTTTAAATAAGAATCAATTTTACCCAAAAATTATTTTATAGACCAGCATCACAATATCAACTTCATATAAATGCCACAGGGTTGTTTGTTTGATTGCTTCACCTTAGTTAGTTTATTTTTATTTATTTATTCCTTCCTTTATATTTTTTTGTTCAGTGAGAGAATTCCCGCCTTTGTTAGGCTGAACAAGTGCCCTAAAGACCGGTTGAATGTGAGGTGGATATGTGATGTAATGATCATCACTAAGACAGGATCTGTTTCTGGATTTGTTAAGTCGTTAATCTGAGGTAATTAGTCTACCTTTATTACTGTCTAATGCCATAAAATGAACAGGTCTGATTTGGACCCATGTCACAATATTCCTAAAAGTTGTTTCTTATTGACTGCATTTTGAAAGCACATTATACATTCATCCTGATCATCCTGAATAACCATATCACAAAAAATAAGAATGGCTGGACTGATCAGAGTGACATCAAGACATCTACAATTACATAGAAATACACAATTTTGAAAAGGTAAGGTCCATATGACCTTATTGATGTGGAAATCTTCATCACTTGTTTAGTCCATTAAAGGGATAGGTAACCACAAAAAAATGACAATTGACTCACTATTTAAGCTGCTTATACTGTATACCCTAATTTAACAAAAACCTTGTCCTATTTGTGAAACTGAGCCTATATGTATAAACAGATTTTACCTCCTTTAAGGTCTTCCTCGTCAAATGGGAAGGGGACATGGACAGTCTCACCATGTCCATGCATGCCATGACCCTGAACAGAATGAGAAATGTTGCTGTTTTGGTATGTTTAAGTAAAATATTATGTTTGATTCTGAACTTAAGGGGATTCAGAGTCTCCTCTGTTACCTGAATGAGCACAGCAGAGTGGGTGAGGGCATCATTTAGCATTGTTAGCACATTGGATGATGGGACAACTCCGGGATCATGACCCCATGATGTTATAAGCAGTCGATCATAGGCCTGAGTAACATGCAAAATAATTATAAAAGCATTGTTTCGTGTTAAAATTTGATTCATGTAAAATAAACATGGTAATTCTTTAGAATAGCCCATATTGACTTTGGGTTTTCATTGATATTCTCCTTAAACTTAGGATGTAGAATATGGTCATCCAAAATAATGTATTAATGTGTGCTTTAGAATTACAACGATTTTACTAACTGCATTGAGGTTTTATAAAATTTTCGGTCAAATAAATTAAACAAATTCTTCCAATTCATTTATTTACAATGAACAGAATGTGCTTAAATATTTTAAGGAATTTGGCAGGTAATGAGATTTGTATTAAATCAGATTTTATTAAACTTGGAATCATTTTTATTTTTTATTTTTTTGTAAATACAGAGGAAGAGCAACATTCCCATAATTATGAAAAAAACAATAAAATAACAAGACGTTCTGACTATTTTTTTTCTTTTAAAAATGTATATAAAATGTATCTAATATTAAATAACTATTTGAATATTTTTTAAAAGCTCAATTTAAATGAACTAGTATTCAACGACTCACTTGTTTCATTACTAAATGAATCAGTGCTTTTGAATGAATCTTCTGAATGAAGGTTCAGTAACAATAATTTTTTTACAGCTGCTCATCGCCACCTATTGGCATAGTTATGTAACTGCTACAGCACTTATTTGAAGCTTTGTGTAACTTTAAATTCAAACTATACAACATAATCCCAGTATTTATTAGATTTTTTAACAGAAATAACAATACTGTCCGATTGAAAAAATTAAAGATCAAAAGCTGTTGCTAGTGACAACTCACCTCTTATGGAAGTACATCCCAGTAAATTTTCAAATCGCAACACTCATCTGTAATCTACCGCGCAACACAGAGTAGGCGCACACTCCAATTTGAAGCACAGACAGTGTGACCGTCCTCCTCGGAACCGGATGTCGTGACCGCAGTTATCACTGCTGCTCCAGTCTTCTTCGAATGGTTCGTTCAGATACTCCAGGCAGCCGAGTGGTATCATTTCTAGTGGTATTTCTAACAAAGGACGTCCTGGTCCTTTAGCCCTCTTCTTCATAAAAACCTTGGTGGTAACTTCAATTAGGTAAGCAACAACCACAACACTGATTGTGCTGTTCGATTAAGGCCACAAACTCATTTAACGTGTCCGAAATTAAACAAATTCGAAGTAAAAGGAAATCTGCATTGGATGAGCTGTCATCAACCTGCTGCACAAGTGTCAAATTTGCTCCACAATTTCACCAATTAACTCCTTTTTTCAAAGTCGACTGGGAGTGATGTCACTTCAAAATACAAACACACCCAATAAAATAGCCCCTCCTCTGTCATTTGATTGACAGATTTAAGTGTAGACATCGGAAATTCAAATGCGAAATGATATGCGATCACATTAGAGTTTTGGCCGGTTACATGCACAACACGGAGAAAAAGAAAAAGCAAATGAAGCAATTAATTTTGCTATTCAGTTATGTGAGGCCCATTGCTCGTAAGACATGGGAAATGCATCTGCAAGTAGACTTTGCTCCTTCATTTGAAATGTGGTAGTCACTGCGCATTTGCGGAATTGCAACGGTAATGCGGGATTTGCAATTGCATTTGAAAATTGATCAGGATTTACTTCCATACTCTCTCTGGGTCAAATGCGTATTTAAATATATAGCTGTAATCATATTTGTCAAAGATTTTATTAAATTAAATTTAAATGATTAAAAAAGGTACAATTCTAATGTGCAATAAAGTGCAAAAAACAAAGTATTATAAAATCAGTATTTGAATGCTGACGCCAACCTGGAAGATGTCTGGCAGCTTCCGGAGCCTGGAGCCCTTGGACAGCAGCAGTGAAGGAGGGCCTTGGCCAGTGACCGAGTACAGGTACAGTTTGAACCAGATGGAGCTGACTTCAGGAATGGCTGGACCAATGTGCTGAAAGAAACGTCATAAAACTACTTCATCGTCTTTATAGTAAAGGTGTGAACCTACACTGGTCTTACTGGTTCAGTTCAGTTACAATTATCATGCCATCGATTCGGTTCATTTTGATATCTCGTGCATCACAGTGCATTGACAATGCTTTCCATGCACAATTCCTCCTGTTGTCCACAATCTGTTTTATAGTCTGCTTCTTTGTATTCCGTACTTTGTTTGCCATAAAGTGCTTTGTGCTGCAAGATTAAGTAACTTTAAATCTTATGCCAGGTTCTGGATCCTGGCGTGCATCTTTATGGTGGCTCTGAATTGCCAAAACACCTCTCAGAATGTTTATCACAAAGGCAAAAACCCAGAAGATTAAACACCCTCTGAATTTTATGGCAAAATTTGGAGGCAAATATGACTGATACATGAGGTAGTATTTACTTTTCAAATAAATATTTTTACTAAAAATGACAATTTCCTCAACATCTACTCACACTTAAGTGATTCTAAACATTTATTAAATTATTTCTTCTGTTAAACACAAAATAACATATTCTGAAGCATGCCATTGACTTCCAAAATATTTCTTGTTTCTACTACTGGATGTCAATGGCTTCCTTTTACTGACATTCCTCAGTATATCTTGCTATATGTTAAACTGAAGTGCCTAAAGGCAAGTCATTTCACTTGGCTGTCATCTTTGAAATGCCTCTCGGGCATTCTGCTTGATTAGGGAAAAATCTAATTCTCCAAAATTGCTTGCCAAGCTTACGATTAAATTTCATGTTAGGAATCAACTATAAAATTTAAACAACAACTCTGTCTTTAAGTTTTTCTAAATGTTGGAATCACACAAAACTCACATCTTGTCCGAGCCCCTCCCCCAAAGAATTGTCAATCTATAGTGATCATTATTGGCTCCTTTACTAGAAGGCGGGGCTTCATTTTGACATCATTGATGACGCGCGAAATTCAAATGGAGGGCAGGAAGTGATACTTCTACATAGGAATCGCTATCACAACGTCAAAATATTTCTGTTTTAAGTTATCAACAATTGGTAAAATTGCCCATAATAAGAAATGCTTTTATAGCTTTTATAGACTTTGGAGGAAAAAGTTCAAGAAACTGGCTGAAAAACAGAAGAAAATGTGGCATGTAATAAACATTTATTCATAAATTTTTTTAACAATGTAATTTGTTGACAATATAATTACTACGGCAGTTTAATTCAAGTAATTATCTATAGTATGCTTCCAAACTATAGTATTTCTATGGGATTTTTTATGCAGCACAATAGCTTATACAGTATCTACCGCCTTGATGACAAGCAAATATATTTTAGCTCAGTAGAAAACTCGGCCCTCTTCATCATATAAAGATCGTCCCTAACATATAACATGTGGTTATTTTCTATTTAAATCTTGAAATATGGTATAATTCGCCAAAATATAGACTTCCCTAATGTCTCCCATTAGGTTTTTTACTTCCTGCCCTTCATCTGAATTTCGAGCGCTACCAGATCCACGTGATTGCAAAAAATCTATACACCGTTACACTTTTTCCCATTTAAAACTATACGGTGATATGTCTTGTGTATTCTATAGTCTTTGATTAAGCATTAGAAAAAAACTGGAAAAATTGGAACAATTGAAGAGCGAGTAAAAGATGACAGAATTTCAATTTCGAGGTGAACTTTTTTTTCTAAAGCTGCACGATTCTGGCTAAATAATCGCAATTTCTTTGCCAAAAATAAAGATCACAATTTTCTAACGATTCTGTAGATGTAAAATAAAGGTTAATATGAGTGGACTAATATTATTGTTTTTCTCAAACATGTGGTAAAACAGCAATAGGCTTTATGTAGCGGTACTGTTGGTTAAAATGCTAAATTTTGTATAGACTAGGAATGTTGGACTTGAACAGACTTTAGATTTGTCCTGGTCATTAATGCTGATGATAATTCTGATGTTGAATTATTATCTTTGAGACATATGCTTAAAATCTGTCACTGATGTGATTTTCGTGTATACAGGAGACTGGGTGGGTATTTTTGCATTTCGGCGGGTTTTGGATACTTTTTGGGCTGGAATCAGTCAGCTACATCTGTCAACACTGTGTGCTGGCAACACTGTGTGCGCTTTCGGTTTCATTTTCACTGCTAAGAGCGGTTCACATCCCGCGCGGCTCCCAAACGATCACTCTGTGCCACAAACTGAATGTTATTTACAACTTTATTACCTGGTATTCACAGCTTATGCAGGTTCTGTTCACTAAAGTAAACTTCATTCAGAGGCGCGCGCACGTCCGCCCTCCCTCCCTGTGGTAACAGCTGACGGTCAGCTCACATCACGTGTGATTTTTGGGGCGCAAACAAATTACATGAAGACAGAAATTACATTTTTGAGGTGAATTATATCTTATAAATACAGCATGTGACTCTTTCAACACCATTTGGAGGTGTCCACGTTACTGAACAACGTATGTAAAACAATGTGAAGACTTGTGTGGCCACCATTGCTTCTCTCCTGTGAAGTGATGTATACTTTAACTAACCCCTAGGATAAACGCTGACCTTATTTGTGCTTTCAAACATTCAAAAAAACATTATGGAAATGCATAAATGTAGTTGCTAGCCAATTTATACACGGTGCATCTTTTATAAAGAACCCCAAAGGCAAAGAAAGACCTATTTAGCTTGAATCATACTCTCAAGAGGACAAGCACAGAGTGAGCACACAGTCCCGTAAGTCTCAGCAGTCGCACATCACTCTCTGTGGGTCTGAATACAGTCTCGTGGGTGAACTGTGGATACCTGAGGTGTGCAGCTGCTGATTGGCCGGATCTCGTTGCTGAGTGGAGCCATAGAAACTAGCAGTTTGTAGTTCTTGTTCAACACGCGGCTGCAGGTGGCGGGATCCAATCCCAGCAGGCTTTCACAGCGGAGGAGGTCCAGTGGCAGGCCTGATCACACACAGCAGTGCCAAAGAGGACGGGTGAACATGTGGATACTTGTACCGGTCCATAATTGAAATTAAATTTAATTCAGTAAAGAGTGTGCAAGTGATACTGTTTAAAAAATAAGGACATGGATAGTGAAGCGTGTTAGCTGACATGCCAAGAATTCGTAATTGGATGTATGCATCATTCATCGCATTAGAATTTCAATGAAATGCTTGCTGACATTTAAAAATAAAACATACAGTGAGGAAATTCTAAATGAAATTCTGAAAAAAAAAAAAAAAACTTAATCGTGCAAAGTTACATGAAAGAAAATGCAGAAACGCGTGTTTTACACACTGTTCTTTAATAAATTTACAAAAGGAAGAATACATTTTTTGTTTCTTTTACGTTAAACTTAAAAACCATGTATTTGTTACTTTAAATAAAATAAATAACAAATAAGGTACTCATTTAGCTATTTCCAAAGGAGAAATTTCAGATTTTCATTTCTTTTAGATTAAAAATAAAATTACCTAAAATTTGAAGGGAAAACTGTAATTACATAATGTCAGTGATAATATAATATTAAAAAAAATCTGAAATTAATGTTTTACACATTGCATTGTTTTTACTAAATGTAAATAATAAATAAATATTATTTTTAGTATAATCACCAGTGTTTATGTACAGTTAAATATACAGATTTCTAAACATAGTAGTTTTAATAACTAATTTCTAATTTATAATAACTGATTTTTCTGATCTTTGCCATGATGACAGTACATAATATTGTACTAGATATTTTTCAAGATATTAGTATTCAGCTTAAAATATAATTTAAAAGTTTAACCAGGTTAATTGGGTTAATTAGGTAAATCAGGGTAATTAGACAAATCATTGTATTGACCTTATTCTTCACGTATGAGCGGGCGCAGTCATTTGAATCTCTTTGGCTTGAGACTTCCGGTCTCGTTCACTTCCATTCATTTTTAGACGTTAAAAACAGCTATTTCAACTGCTTGATGTTGCAAACTGATATTTTCCTATTATATTCTTGTACTTTTTCTGTATAGTCATGAACATGTGTGTTTGTAGAGCAAGTAGTTTAACAGTTTTCTGCCATTTATTATTCCTAGTGATTTCTCCCATTGGAAACCAAATCGGAAGTTCTAAAACAATAAAAAAAATGCAAAAACGAGCGCACTTCCACATTTAAATACTGAAATACTGTTAAAAATTCCTTGCTCTGTTACACTTACAAAATTTGTGAAATATTTGAAAAAGAAGAAAAATATTTGCAAGATGATACTTCTGATATTTCTGACTTCAACTGTATGTGATACAGTTAATAAATAAAATTAAAGCATTTTTAAATGACATGTTTGTTTCAATTAAAACTACGTCATAAAAGTGACTAATAATAACAAATAACCAATGTCAGCAATATTATGATTTTTAACACAAATAAAATGCCCTCAGATACTAACACATACCTATATTTGGTACATCAGGGCCCTGGTCAGGCGTGAGATCTTTGTTGTAGCGCAGAAAGAGTATTGTGTTCCTGAGGGTCAGAGCGTGGTCAAAATATCTCTGAGCTTCTCCTTCAGCGGTGCTCTCCACCTTATAACATAAAAGCATCATCATCATAGTCATCATCATCAACTCTGGCACACACAGACAGTCATTAGGCCTGTAAGTGAGAATATGTGCACAAAAAAGAGAAAAAAAGCAAAAGTCTGAGAGATTTTAAAGGCTAGCAAAAACAGTTTTTTCATGCACTTGCCAATTATTGTATATAATTTTTATAAAAACAATATTTTATTTTACGAAAAAAATCCACAATGCATTTTTGTGGGGGGTTTTTATTGGCACTTTCTCAATTTGTGTCTGAAATTCCAATTACAACACATATTTTTAAAGGCAGTTTTCTCAAAATGAGTTTATAAAAATAAATCTCGTCTTGAGCAACAATATTTTTTCAACACATTTGTAATAACGGATTTATTTTATCTTTGCTATGATGACAGTAAATAATATTTGACTAGATATTTTTCAAGACACTTCTATACAGCTTAAAGTGACATTTAAAGACTTAACTAGGTTAATTAGGTCAACCACACAGTTTAGGGTAATTAGGCAAGTTATTGTATAATGATAGTTTGTTCTGTAGACTATCAAAAATGATATATATAGCTTAAAGGTGCTAATAATTTTGTTCTTAAAATGGTGTTTAAAAAATTTAAAACTGCTTTTATTTTAGCCGAAATAAAACAAAAAAGACTTTTTCCAGAAGAAAAAAATATATTATCAGACATACTGTAAAAATTTCCTTGCTCCTTTAAACATAATTTGGGAAATATTTAAAAAAGAAAAAAATAATAAATTAAAGGGGGGCTAATAATTCTGACTTCAACTTTACATGTACAAATACTTAGGTACTTAGGGCTGTATTTTTATTTCAAACAGTCAATGAGCTCCATTATTTGGACTATTTAAAGGATATCCTTTATATAGACAGACAGAGAACACAAAGGAAATAAAAAGATTTGAATGTATGGCCTCTTAGGACTTCCGTAGATTGATTTAATCTGTTTATAGTCATTTTATTCTACAATGAAATCGAAGAAATAGTTTGCAGTATTTTTATACAGAGTTATAAAAGGAGATTCCCCAAATCCTCTATGTAAAAACTATAGGTGGACATAGATACATTTTTTTAATCTAGATTAATCTCACTGTAAACTTGGAATTAATCTAGATTAAAATGGCTCATTTGAATTCTGCCGAAGGCATTCAGAATATGTGTGCTACCCAAATAATGACTAAAAGTAAGTCTTAGAGAACAGGTCTCTCAAGCCAGGTGCCGCATTAGAAAATATTTTTTTCCAAAAAGCATCACAAACTGCTTAAAAAACTGTTCTACTGTGATAATTGGTGATGAAAATAAATTATGTTCAGTAAGATGTACTTGTGTTTACTAACTGTTTTCACAGTTAAACATTCATTTTGAACTGTAGGCCTACATAAGCTCAAAACAGCAATTTTTAATTACCTTAATCCGACTTAAGTCAAAACTAAACTGAATAGAAATGGAATTAAGACATATGGAGTTTGCAGATATTAGTGGCATTATTGAAGTAAAGACCATGATTAAACTATTACCGTCATGTAGGACTTTTAACACAAGATCAACACCTGCAGTGAAGGACCGCACACACATCGCAAAATGCTGAAGTTTTTTTCTTTCCATTTGGCGTGCGTTATTAAATTCCATAACACTCTCACCAATCTTTACCCCTTATTTGCCTCTAATACCCCAGTGTGTCACAGGGGCATGAATGTAATTTTTATGAGTGAATGTGAAACTGCAGTTAAAAAGTCACCCAAAATTACAAGAAACTCTTCCACTTCAAGTAAACACCTTAATTAAATTATTGTCTATTAAGGCAAATAACTAGACTACCGATGTCCATGTAAGCGTAGTCAGTAGTGTCTTGAAAGTAAGTGAAAGATCCAGAAGGGCATCCTGCTTATTTGATTCAGAAGGGCAATTTTTTTGTTAGATGGCTCATCGGTTTGACTTTCATTCATAGTCATTCACTTTAAAAAGCACCCGGTCCATTTTATTTGTATATGTTTTACTCAAATGCATAAACTCTACAGGTGTCTGATAGTTAGATGTGGAGAAAACATTAATCAGATTCATCCATGCATCCATGTTAGCGCGTCACGTTTGATTCGGTAATTTCACAGTAGGAATACACACAGGTTCGAAGACTTGCCACCTACAGTGCACTTTGGCCAGGTATACATTCGCGCTAAAATATCAAGGTGAAAGTTATCATAGCTTGCGTAACGTAAACCCAGCTCCCAACCTAACTTTGAGAAAAGATTAACGATGATATTTTTTTATTGCCTCGCATTAACGCAGCACGCTAACGCTGATAAAGGCCCACCACAAGGAAGAACCTTTAATTAATGTCAAATAAATAAAAGAAGAAATTTGAACCTGACTCCATCCATTGATTGGATTTCTGTGCTAGAAATGTGCTAGCGATTCATAATGGAACCAATCAATTAGAGAAGTAGACGATAACTATTACTTTATGTTTATACTGTATTCACCAGCAGCATCTTGCCGCATGATAAGAAATGCAACAGCCTTTATGCTTTTGTGTGTATGAGAGATGAGAGCAGTGGCAGAGTGAAAAATGTGTGTGTGTGTGTTGTATAATCAGCCCCTGGCAGTGGCCCCTTTCTATTTCAATACAAGATTGTCTGTCCACTGTGTGTCCCTCAGTCTCTTTTGTGTCCTGTAATAGGGGTATTACCTTCTCCAGCTCCATGAGGAAACTGTCCAGGGTCTCATCAGACAGCTTGCCCACCTCAAACATGGTCACGGCGTGACTCTTCAAGTTCTGACATCAAAAGAACCACAAGACATGCTGGCATTTTTAGATCACATATCATATATTTAAATATATCTTTGATCACATTTAAGACAATCTCGGAAAAGCCTTGAGTATAAACCAGAAAACTGATTTTACTTCAGGAATCAGATTTAATGCTGGTGACTCAACGCGGTACTAAAATTGTTATGTGCACGAAATTGAATTTCAGTGCTTTCGTTCTCAGAGCAGACGATCATTCACTACGCTAAACACCCTGTTCTGCTCTTGTTGCTATAGTGCAGTCAGATTTAAAACATTGTGGGTTTTATTTTTCTTTAGTTTATGCTCATTAAATCAGTATATTGTATTATATCATTGCCAATATTGAATAATTAATTGACTTACCAATTGTTGTTTTCATAATGCCTTTGTTATTATGCAATGATCATTTAAAGTCAATTTAAACCATGTAATAATGCAATAAATGTAATATTTACCACATTTTTCAAAATAAATATCCATTTTTATAAACTTTGCATTTTTCAATGATTTGCATTTTGATTTTTAGTTTTTTCTTAATGGTATAAAACAGTGATGGCCAACCCTGTTCCTGGAGAGCCACCTTCCTGCAGATTCCAGTTGCTACCCATATCAAACACACCTGAACCAATTAATTAGGACCTGAACACCACGTGATAATTACAGGCAGGTGTGTTTGATATGGGCTGCAACTGAAATCTGCAGGAAGATGGCTCTCCAGGAATAGGGTTGGCCACCCCTGGTATAAAATGTTAATATTCAGAGTGACACGGTGGCTTAGTTTTTTTGGCATTTCTATGTGGAGTTTGCATGTTCTAACTGTGTTTGCGTTGGTTGCCTCCGGGTGCTTCGGTTTCCCCCAGAGTCCAAAGACATGTGCTATAGGTGAATTCGGTAAGCTAAATTGTGTGAATGAGTGTGTATGGGTGTTTCCCATTACTTGGTTGCAACTGGAAAGGCATCCACTGAAGCGACCCCTGATGCATAAAGGGACTAAGCCGAAGGAAAATGAATGAATGTTAATATTTACTTATAACATTAGAAATTAATTGAGTTTTTGTTTGTGTTTGTGTGTGTCTGTAAGATGATGATGATGAGACTCTTAAAAACATTTAATTAGATTTTTGTGATGTATTTATATATTGTGTGGCATTTAAACCTGTTTGATAAATTTTCTGACACCTGTATTCATAGTATTTGAATTATATATATATTTAGTGTTGTGATTCCTAAATTTATTTGTAGAATTCCAATTTTTTGTAATGTTGTGCTTCATTTGCAACAATTAAAATAATACATTTTAGTTCAATAATATTTAATAATTAATTTTCATAATTCCTACAAACAGTTGTAGCATTTAGAACATTTATTTTTGTTTTGTGATGCTTAATTTCCTTCAGGGTATCTGCAGGTTTCTAAGAGTTTTATTTAAGACTTAAAGACCTTTTTAATTAACCACAGAATGAAATTTAAGACCAATTTTATAGTAACACAACTAATGACCACCCTTAACACTTAATTATGCATATATAAAGTGTGAAAAACTTCGAAATAATAATGATAATAATAATAACATTAATAATACAAAACAATCTGTTTCACCAAACTACATTAAAAACACTAACAAAACATAATTTTTTATAATGTCAATAACTTATGACTATTATTCAATTAAATATAACAATATTTTGTATGTATAATTTTTCATTATTATTTTATAGATACTCATTTTATGATTTAGTTTGATCTTCCTTCTTTTTTCTTCAGATTAGTGTCTATTTCAGAGGTCACCTAAGCGCAATGAACCACCATCTATTCCGGCATATGTTTACCAGCCGCAACCTGGTACTAGGAAACACCCACCCACACACTCATACACTATGGACAATTTAGTTTATTTAATTCACCTATAGCACATGTCTTTGGATTGTGAGGAAAACCAGAGCTCCCTGAGGAATCCGGGGAGAACATGCAAACTCCACACAGAAATGCCAACTGGCCCTGCCAGGACTCGAACCAGCATCCATCTTGCAGTGAGGCAACAATGTCAACCATTAGTATTCTATTGGGTTCTGACAAAGACAAAGACTATAAATGGACTTTGGTTCCACCTATGTGGTTCTGCTTGATGATATATGAGGAGATTTAAATAGATTTCAAAACGATAACAAAATCTTATTTGGGGTGTCGGTTTGATTTGCCTTTTAAGACTTCTGAAATGTAGAGTTAAGACATTTTAAGACTTATTAAGGCCTTATTTTTATACTCAGGCATTTAAGACTTTTTAAGGGTCCTTGAAACATGAAAATCTATTTACTTTAGCGTTTTTGTGCTGTTGTGATGCCTAAATTTAATTTAAAATTTTAGGATAAATCTTCAGCGGAAGTTAAATGTTCCAGCTTACATCCTGCTTTTAAAAAGAAATCCTTAAATGAGCGAATGAAACACTAACCGGGGAGAGATTGCCCATCATGAGGAAGGCAGTGAGGGTGGAGTCGAACAGAAAGGCGATCCTCTTAGTCGGAGCCGCTGGGATACTCAAACTGCTCACGCTGGCTGTGTCTAGGGCACAGGGGGAAAAAACAATCACACACTCAATTGAATCCTCATTATGATGATTTATGTAGTGACCGGAGCCTGACTAATGTTTAATAATGCACCGCCGCTGTTTACATTGTTTATCATTCAGTGAGCCCATCTCTCACCCTGATCCTCCAGGCTGGTGGTGTCTGTATCAGTGGCCGAGGAACCTGCCTCCATCACTGGACTGCCACCCTCCCACGACAGCAACATCTTCTGAGGGTCCATAGTGCCCCTGGAGAAATGATAGACTCTCAGTTATAAAACACTATAAACAACAGACTGGAGCTATGTTCGCACTATGGTGTTTTTGTTTTACCACAGCATTTTAAAGCCATCCTCATCCATACTGCCATATTTAGGTTTTAGAAAAAATCCTCATACACATTGCATGGTGCAAAAGAATACTTGCCAGGAGCTAAAAATGTCTGAGCTATAAAATTATAGTGCAACATTTTTGCCAACGTGCAATTAGTAAATAAAAATGTATTTTATTTCACATTAGATCCTTAAATTAAACTTTCTACTTGAATAAACATGCTTTCTATGTATTTAAAATCACTTCTACAAATATAATTTGATCTGGATATCAAAATTGGACACCAAATAATTATTCATATAAATGAATAAAATCATCAATAGCAATATGGAAAAAATTAAAGCAATACAAAAAAATGAAAATATAGAAATATATGGAAATATAGAAAAAGTGACCATCTCGGTTTCTCTGAATTTATTAGATAAGGATGTGAGTACAATATAAATTTTTGTTTTATTCTATAAAAGATCTCATAACATTTCTTCTGAATTTCAAATAAAAATAATTTTAAAAATTAAAACAAAATAAAATAAAATAAAGAGTAAAATGAAAATTAGTTTTACTCAAATAACTATAGAGTAAGTTTTCAGTACATTTTCAGAAAAGTCTTTTTTTTTTCAAAGCTGTTTGTATTAAAAGCGATTCTAACCATTCTATTTATTTCTCACTTCAAAGAATTCATCAGAAAAGTATTATTTTTTTGCCCGCCCTATTTGCACAGAAAAACACCAGGTCAGTGTCCACTAAGACCAACCATGTTTCTTTTAAATTTAAAATAAAAATATTGTAATTAAGAGACCCTTTTTTAATAGGGGTCACTAGTAGTGTGTCTAAAAAAATTGTTGTTTTTGTTTTTCATTTACATTCATAAGAAATGTCATAAGTAGTTCAAAATAAAATAAAAATGAAATAAAATAAATTAAATTAAATTAAAAAAATTAAGATTTAAAAATGCAATTCAATTAAAAATAAAATAAAACTAAAATAAAATATATTAATAGTAAAACGAAAAATGTCATTAGTTTAAAAAATTAAAATGGAATAAATTTAATTAAATAAAAAAGTTAAGAAAATAAGAAATAAGAAATATTAAAAATAAAATTAAATATATTAAGAGTAAAACAAAAACTGGCATAAGTAGTAAAAAAAATAAATAAAGATGCATTAAATTAAATTAGATTAAATTAAATTTAAATTTTAAATTTAAATAAAAAAAATTAATTTAATAAATATGTTATTAAATTAAAAATAAAATAATTAAGAGTAAACCAAAAATGCCATAAGTAGTTAAAAATAAAAATGAATTAACTTTGATTTAAATTAAAACAAAATAAATAATTCTTTTAAAAAATAAATTAAATTAAATGAAAAAATTAAGAGTAAAACAAAGTGTCATAAGGAGTTAAATAAAAATAAAATTAAATTTGATTTAATAAATTTAAAAATATGACAGTAGATTTTCAAATGGTCTCTTTTTTCATAGCGATTCTAATCATTTTAAAAATCTATATTTAATTCATTCAATCTTCATTTGTACTCACTTAAATGAATTAATTAGAAAATTAACAATTATTGCCAAGCCTATTTGTATAGTGCACCAAAAACACCATGTCAGTGTCCACTCAGACCAACCATTTAAAAGCTCAGTACATGAGAACGGCTCGTCTGCCTGAGTTTGAGTTTCCCACAGTTTTGCTGATTTCTCAAAGATTTCTCAAGAGTTTTAAGAGCCTATTTATCAGTGTCAGGTGTGTGATTTCGTACTTGAGTCTGTTGACCGAAGGCGCACTCTTCCATGAGGGGTGCAGCTGGTCTGGGCTGATCACCTGACCCTTTTTGATAGCAAACCCCAGGCGACAATACATGGACACTGCATTCTGGAAGACAACAGAGAAACATTTTTGGTGAAAATTATTTTTAAAATAGCTGTGATTATTGACAACTATAATAACATGCCACACCATTAATTTCATCGACTAGTCTCTGAATTGCATTTGGAAAGCCTCCAGACATCTTCATGAATAATCCATAATGGTATCGGAAACAGCTTTATGATAATAAACATTATCACAGCAGCATCTTGCCAAAACACCATTTCCATTTGGCCTTTTCACCTCACGACAACAACAAATGTGAAATCTGTTGCATCTGACTCAGTCGCTAAGGTTATGAATACATATTCCCTTCTTTTTTTCCAGAGGTTATTCTCCATGTGGGTCTAGGCGAAGTGGAACAGAAAAGAAAATTGCCGTACTGTCACATATAAAGATAAAACTCTGTCGGCTCTTGAGGAAGATTGAATGGTACTGGAGAAAGTAGGTCAGGATTTCGGCTCGCACTGCATTCCCTCAGTGTGATTGAAATTATGATGAGAATAAGAATATCTATATGTTATGTTTTTTGGTAAAGCTTAAAAAGAATGGTTAATTTAATTACTAAAATAAACAATGAACGGTCACACTTTACAATAAGGTTTCATTAGTTAACGTATTTACTAACATTGACTAATTATGAACACCATTTAAACAGCATTTATTAATCACAGCTTAACACTTAATAATGCATTATTCACACCCTATTTAGGCTGGCTTGTGATAGCCAACCTATTGAAATCCTATTTAAACTTATTATTATTCTTCTGAGAAAAAAATTCTGTCTGTATCTCCTCCAAGGAACTCAGTCTAGCCAGCAGCCAATCACTGATGGCCTTTTAACTTTTTAGCCACACCCTAGCAACTGCCCCATAGACTGTCATTATAAAGGCCCAGATTGATATCTTCGTGCTGCAGTGTTATAGAGACATGGGGGGATATATATTATCAGTTTAAGCTGTCAATCAACTCCATAGCAACAAAACAGACTAACCTAACAACCACATAACAGCAGCTATATCTTAGCATCAGAACATCGTAGAGAAGTGGGAATTGGCTCGTTTGACTCATGCTAGCACACCGTAATTCTTGCATGTCATGCTAATAATGATTAACAATGCTTTAACATACTAGAAATGCTAACTAAACATTAAGGATAAGATATAGAACACCATTTTATCTATCTATCTATCTATCTATCTATCTATCTATCTATCTATCTATCTGTCTATCTGTCTATCTGTCTATCTATCTATCTGTCTGTCTGTCTGTCTGTCTGTCTGTCTGTCTGTCTGTCTGTCTGTCTGTCTGTCTGTTCATACTTTTTCAAACTGTTTTAAACTAAATAGACTACTTTTTTCGTTATACTTGACTGCATTTTTTCCTTGTTATAATTGTATAGATTTAATAAACCTACAAAACAGACAAAGCAAAGAAAAAACATTGACATTTTTTGTTTATGTTATGTGCAAGTTTTCATTGTGTAGAATGAGCAGAATCAAATTATATAACCATGTGAGGAATAATATAAATATTAATGATATATTATAATGATGATGAATTTTTATTTTAATGCCGTGTCAGCAACAAAGGCTATTTTCCTGGCAAGAACATTTTATCAATAAGCACACTATTAAAAAACAACAAACCAAAGAATACATAAATTAAATAAGACTTTTAGCACTAATAGATTTATCGGTGTCACTTTGCTAAAAATGTCCTTAAGATAATGAATAAAAAGCTATCTGCAGTATATTGATATATACACTCACAGGCCACTTTATTAGGTACACCTTACTAGTACCGGGTTGGAAGCCCTATTGCCTTCAGAACTGCCTTAATCCTTCTTGGCAAAGATTCAACAAGCAACAGGAAATATTAATTCAAGATTTTGGTCCATATTGACATGATACCATCATGCAGTTGCTGCAGATTTGTCGGCTGCACATCCATGATGCCAATCTCCTGTTCCACCACATCACAAAGGTGCTCTATTAGATTGTGATCTGGTGACTGCGGAGGCCATTTGAGTACAGTGAACTCATTGTCATGTTCAAGAAACCAGTCTGAGATGATTCATGCTTTATGGCATTATGGCATGTTATACTGCTGGAAGTAGACTAGAAGATGGGTACACTGTGGTTATGAAGGGATGGACATGGTCAGCAACAATACTCGGGTAGGCTGTGGCATTGACACAATCCTCAATTATTACTAACAGGCCCAAAGTTTGTTAAGAAAATATCTCTCGCACTATTACATTACCATCACCAGGCTGATTTGATACAAGGCAGTATGGATCCATGCTTTCATGTTGTTGACTCATGTAGAAATTGACTCATAAGACCAGGCAACGTTTTTTCCAGTCTTCTATTGTCCAATTTGGGTGAGCCTGTGCGATTTGTAGCCTCAGTTTCCAGTTCCAGTCTTCTGCTGCTGTTGTGGCTCATCCAACTGAAGGTTCGACATATTGTGTGTTCAGGGATGCTTTTCTGCATACCATAGTTGTAACAAGGGGTTATTTGAGTTACTGTTGCCTTTCCATCAGCTCAAACCAGTCTGGACATTTTCCTCTGACCTCTAACACCAACAAGGTATTTGCACCTGCAGAACTGGCGCTCACTGGATATTTTTTTTCTTTTACAGACTATTCTCTGTAAACCCTACAGATGGTTGAGCATGACTGTACTGTACTGTACACTAAATCCCAGTAGATCAGCATTTTCTGAAATACTCCGACCAGCTCGTCTGGCACCAACAACCATGCCATGTTCAAAATCACTTAAATCACCTTTCTTTCCAATTCTGATGCTCAGTTTGAACTGCAGAAGATCGTCTTGACCATGTCTACATGCCTAAATGCATTGAGTTGCTCCCATGTGATTGACTGATTAGAAATTTGCGTTAACGAACAATTGGACAGGTGTACCTAATAAAGTGGCCAGTGACTGTAAATATCATACACAAACTTGGTTTAAGGCCCAGCATCACCCGTACTACAATCATGTATTATATTCATAAAACCCCATTCTTACATACTTATTCCCACTGAATTTCTGAACAAGTTATCCATCAAAAAGAAGAAGCTTCAATTCCAATCCAATATTCAAGCTTCTACAATGTCTTTATCAAATTGTCCACCACATATAGACATTGGCTGCAATGGATCAATTCAAATGTACTCCGTTATCATCATTTACTAAATAAATTGGTTTTCGCTAATAGGATGATTGCAGTAAACGTTTCGTCCTATTTGTCTTAGCAAAATGTCAGAGAGATAATGAAAACGAATACTGCCTTTCCCCAGTAAAAATAAATTAATTGGTAAAGATTGTGTCCTTTGAGTCCCTTCAGTGTTGGCTCTTCTAATAAAGAGTTATGGGTTTTCTTGACGGATCTCATGAATAAGCTTGTTTTCTACTCTGCCAGATACTGAAATGGGGCTAAACAGCTACAAAGGGAACGTATGAACACAATGGTTCTCCGCAGTCTGCATCGTACATTCAAAAAAGGACTCATTTCACAAGCCATCAAAAGGCCAACGGATTTGGAAAATTGTCTTTGCAGCGACGGTAATACCAGCACCGATGCATCCTGGGATTCACCGCCCTCCTAGCCAGCTATAAAGGCATCATTTCATATCAAACATTCCATGTAAATGGCCCTCCATTTTCATCTCTGCACGACACGTACCTTCACCAGGCCCAAGTCAATCTCCAGTACATTAGCCAGCTGAAATGACAAATACAAAAGTGCTATGAGAGGCTTCGAGACAAGCAGAATCCTTGAAAAAGAAAAGAGACTGCAAGTGCACTTCAAAGGGAAAATGTAATATGTACCTCTGACACATTAGTCTGCTCATCAATGGAAACGAAGATTTTGTAGAGCAGCGTTTCGAAATAATCACCCTGGACTCGGTTCATGACAAACCCCTCAAGCGGCGGCACTGAAAAATCACACCCAAGAAGAGCTTGTGTAAAGTGTGCAAGTTACAGATAATGATGTTTATATGTAAAAACACATTCAAAATATTTGGGGGGTCAGCCCTTTAGATAGTAACAAATACTTGGCTCTAATCTGTATCCTAAAGAATAACATTAATAATTTATAGATAATATACCTATACATTTGACCATCCCTATAGCGGATCAAACCATTTTGAATGCATGATCACACCCAGCAGTCTAAGCATGAAAATATTCAGTCAGCGGTCAGAAAATTACAGATCTATAGCACTGATTAACCATTTTTTGTAGCCTAGGTGTTTGTATCTACATAGCCTAAAAGTAAAGTTACATCATTAAAAAAATAGTTTATACTGTATTTGAATAGACACTTGTGCTCTCAACAAAACAAGACAACGTGTAAAATAATCAGTCCAATATTTTATGTTCATCCATTTATTGGTGCAGGGTTGCAAACTTGTCACTGTTTGTTTCATTTTAATTATAGTTTGTCTTTGAGAATCCCACATCTGCTGAATTAGCCAATCAGAGGTTATTGCAAGTAAGAATACACTTATTACCCCTAAAAACACCGAAATTCTACAGTTGAAGTCAAATTTATTAGCCCTCATGTGAATTTGTATTTGCTTTTTTAAATATTTCCTAAGTGATTTTTAACAGAGCAAGGAATTTTTCCACAGTATTTCCTAAAATATTTTTTCTTCTGGTAAAAAAAAGTCCATGGGCTCTATTTTGACGTTCCATGTGCAAAGTCCAAAGCGCATGGCGCAAAAGCATTAAGGGCATGTCTGAATCCACTTTTGCTATTTTAAGGAAGAAAAAATCCACTTTGCGCCGGGACGCATGGTCTAACAGGGTTGAGCTTATTCTCTTAATGAGTTATAGGTGTGTTTTGAGAATAAACCAATCAGAGTCTCGTCTCCCATTCCCTTTAAGAATCAGTTGTGTCACACCATAGCGCATTTGCTATTTACATAGCGGACTTTGTAAGTGGAAAAACTGAATGCTTCACTAGAGAATAAACAGTTAAACAGAGCATCTACAGGCGAGAATGAGAGATGAGCCTCCTCATTAATGTTTACTTTCACTTTCACTCTCGTGGATAGGAAAACATGTTGTACGCACAGTCATCCATTTGCCTATACATAATTAATTTCGTTAATTAAGCGCAAAGACTAGTTTCAATCCTATTTCTAAATTCATTTCTGATTTCCAGCAAATGAATAAATGAATAATAACGAAATGTGGTCAAAAAACTGAGTTACATCCAAATACACATGCTGTGCTCCATATGGTCTAAAACCTGACAGGTGGGCAAATCTAAGCTTGTTTTAATAAAACAAATATAAAAAAGCATATAATAAATAATAATACTACTAATAATGACATTATACAAAAGCAAATTGTCATGAATAAACTAAAAAAGCTTCCAGAGATGAAGATGGCATGGAGGCTGTGGTTTTTATATTTATGTAGGCTAGAAAATAATATCTTTTTTAATATTTTAATCTTTTAATTATTTTTCATTTGTAAAGTTATTTGCATTTGCTGTACACCCTGTGTATTAGGCAATGTTTAAGCGAGGCGCACAACTAACACGCTCTGCGCTGGACTTTAGACCTTCTCTAAGCTGGTCTATTGAACAGATTATTTTAGTTCCTCAAAATAGCAACGCGCCAGCAGTTGAGTTTCCAGGCACGGTTGCTTTGCGGAAGGAAGCCTGTGTGCGCAAGTTATCATCCTCCCATTCGGTATTTCTACAAATAATACACAATTATTTTTGCCAGTCCTGCTGCTTCTCGATTCTAAGATCACATTTGCACACATATTGACCCATCTTTATTTGAGAACGTTGCTTTTAAGAAAACTACAATTTATAAATTATTTCCAACCAGACAAAGTGGCTAGTGGGAGCAGCTGTCTTACCCTCCACAGCAGAAATCCACCCGCATTTTGGGTTGGCGAGTGTTAATATTAAGCCCTGGGTGAAAGGTTTTGAGCCACTTTAAATGTTGACTACATTTATAATTTGAACACTGGTTGTGTACCCTGAATGTTTTCTGGATTTGTGGATTTTCGATTCCCAATGTCCTTGTTTGTTCAATGATTCTCCAATCCACTATTACATACAATGCAAATCAGAGCAAAATCTCTTTAAAATTGTCAAACCAAAGGCTACTGATCTTTATTATGAACTCACCAGAGAGCTTACAAATCGACTGTGGTTCATACCTGATATACAGCTGTCATCTGATATGGGCACATCTAGATATATATAGCCACGGTTGTACAAACCTGCAAAAACGTGAGAAAATAAACATATACTGTAGAAACGTCTTGTTCAGAATAACATCCATAAGAACACAGAGCTTCACACAGGGACTAAATGGTGGTATTTTGCAACCACTTTTCCTGCACGTGTGGCTACATTTTGGTAGAGGTCGTACTGGTGTGACTTCAAAATTACCCACACTTTTTGAGTGTGCTGCCATTATCTGCTGCGCTTGGAAACCAATAATCTGCACAGGCCAATGGACAGCGCTGCACTGACCAGTATGGACTGGATCTAAACTTAGTAACAATGGTAGTTTGGGTTACATTTTAAATAAAAAGAAAATATTATATTTACTTACATTTTATGTTAAAAACATAATTATCCAATATATAATTAGAGAAAGGGAACGTAAATTTCCTATAAGAAAATTAATTATTATTACATGATATTTAATACATTAAAATATAAAAAAAAACTTTATGTATGTATTTATGCATTATTATTATTAACTACTGTAATGTAATGTGTATGTATATAGCAAGTTTATTGTGTATGGCCATACATCCAAAGCACTTCACAAGGTTGCTGTTGTAAAGCGCTTTGGGTGTATGGCCATACACAATAAAATGCGCTATATAACTACATATTACATCACTAATTATACAATATTATTGGTAAATCTCTCCAGAATTCTGCCATTTTTATTAATTCATTTTATTTATCTTTTAATGCCAATAAAAACTTAATAAAGTATCACCTCAAAACATTTGACAGTGATTAAATAAATAAAAAAACTTAAACATCTGAATATCATATATACTACATTATATATAGTATGTTAGATGAATAAAGAGGTTGTAATGCTTACAGTATCTCAAGCTTAATGACTTTAGGAATCATTTACATTTACAGTATTTTAATTTATTTAAAACTATTTTGAAGTGAAATGGCAAATTACGCAATATCACAAACTTGCAACATTTTGTTGATTTTGCACCGCATATAGCATAAAAATAAATGTGTGCATTGATTAATTTATTATTAAAGCATAAAACATGACCTGGCATTATTATCATCATTTCAAGTGGTTGTTCATCTAAGATTGTTCATCGGTTGTTCATCTATAAGTCTGGAACTGTCATATTGACACTTACTCAGAACCACATTGTACTCCATTGATCCAGCCAGCTGGGGTCCAGAATCTATCATCTTATCAATGGCTGTCTTCTCAGCCACAGAACAGATCTGAAATCAACCCAGGACAAAAGCACTAAACTCTAAAGACATTCCACTCCAGTTACAAAACCTTCTGAAATCAATGACTACGAGAGATTACATCTTTCGACTATAACATGCAGATGGAAAATGCAGCTGTGTGTTTCATGATGTTTTGCTTTGTATAATTCAAAATAAAAGTTACTGGTGTTACCTAGAAAATAGGTTGCATCATAACAGAAATATTACATGAATAACTAAGTTCCATTCTCAATTTTTTAAGTAATATACTTTTCTTTGTCAGTAATAAGACATTGATCAATTATTCTGCCTTACCCTGATGTCATCTTCAGTGATGTACCCAGTCTGCACCACCCACCAGGGCTCTACCGTGATCTCCACAGGTTTTGCCGGCAGGAGATCCCGAGCGGATTTCCTCCGGAAAAATTTCTAGGCAAAGACAGATGCTGCTTAGGCAACAGTGTGAGGTTACGCTGAGTGTACAAAGCATGGCTCTCTATGGATCAGATCTTTCATCTTCAAAGAGACACATGAAGCCATCCAGATATCTAATGAACACCATGTTGAAATCCTAGGAGAGTATCCATAGAAATTAGCTATGAGATCCTAATTGATCTACAGTGTAAAGCCAGGAGAGACTTACTTTGGAAGATCTGCACTGGTTCATTAGGTCAATGTACTGGTTCCTGCCAATCCCAAGCAGCCTCAGACCTGAAAGGTCAACAGAGAGATCAATAGCTGTGCTAATGTGTGCTAACTAATAAATACTTCATGTATGGACACCTAATCTGCAATTATCTATGACCTTATTAACACCAGGTCTGGACATTCATTAATTAATGTCCTGCAGAATTAATATAATGCTAAAGTGCACATTTACCAGTTGATGAAACTGATACTGGTAAGCATATGAAACATTCCTGATGGTATTTAAATTCTCTAAAATTGCATGTTAATAAATATCAATGATAAGTATGTATGAGTGTTCAAATGCTGTATATTAGGTATGTTAAGAAAAATATTGTATGTTTTATCTAAATATTATATTAATAATTATTGAAGACATAACTATAATGATGAAATATGTAGTGGGTGCATTTAAAAAAGCTTCTGATAGAACTGATCACCAATCATTAATTATTGCAAAAGTATGGTATCAGAGGGGATGTTCTTGATTGGATGAAAAGTGAAACAAACAACAGACTTGTACAAATAGGGAATATAAATCAGAGTGTTTGAATACTGCTTGTGGAGTGCCAAAGGGGTCATTTCCGGGTCCCAAATTATTTTTATTGCATATAAATAATATATGTAGGGTGACAAACCTCTTAAAATTTGTACTTTAGCGGCAAATACTAATATCTTCTGTTCTGGGGAAAAATTGCAGGAGCTTTTGGAGGAGATTACAGGAAAAGTATTGATAAAATCCAGATACAATTGTGGTTAGATAAATAAATTATCAATAAATTTAAATAAAAAAAAAAGATTAAATGTATTTTATTTTTGTGTTTTTGTAACATTAAGTACTAGAATTATGCACATTATTAACAAAGCACAGATACAAAATTATATGTTTCACACTACAGACATCTTGCGTGTTTATAATAGGTATGTGTGCAAGAGTGCATAACTCGCGCTCCACTGAAGTCATGTAACTTCAGTAATTCGCCCGCTTTACATAATCATTCACAGTTTTGTTTTTCGCTCTGCTGAACCAATGTGAAGTCTTAATTTACTAATGCATACAAGCAATTATTCAATCATAAATAAGCTTCTTTGCTTGTTTTGTCTGTATAGTGAGAATATGGCACTCTGCTTCCCCAAAAACAAAAACATTTCTTTATGCATTTTATTCATCAAAATAAATAATCGGTATTACAACATTAAAAGCAACAATCTACAAGTATGTTTTCCATTATCCCATTGCATTCCAACATTAATACATTCTTGTTCTTAACCTTATACTTTACATAATATGAAAATTAGGTTATTTACATGCAACTGTGTAAATACATGAAGTCACGTCATGTATCCTCAGTTACCACATTGGAATGAACCGACAACTATTTTGCATGTTTTACAGAGCAGATGCCATTCCAGCCACAACTTAACACTAGGAAACAAGTAATTTGTTACGTTCAAATATTAAACATAAAAGATTTACAGATTATTATGATATATATAATTATTAATGGAACGGCGTCATGGTAGCGCAGTGGATAGCGTGATCGCCTCACAGCAAAAAGGTCGCTGGTTCGAGCCCCGGTTGGGTCAGTTACCATTTCTGTGTGGAGTTTGCATGTTCTCCCTGTGTTTGTTTGGGTTTCCCCCGGGTGCTCCGGTTTCCCCCACAGTCCTAAGACTTGTGGTATAGAATTGAAAAAGCTAAATTGGGCGTAGTGAATGTGTTTGAATGCACGAGTGTATGGGTGTTCATAATTTGGCGGTTCATTCCACTGTGGCAACCCCTGATTAATAAAAGGACTAAGCCGAAAAGAAAATGAATGACTAAATGAATGAATGAATAAATGAATATTAATGGAAGAGTTCATTTGTGATCCTGGTTTACAGACCATTTCTGTCTTGTTCTCCATGTTGGAAAACATTCCACATCTAATAAATCTTACCATTAAAATGAAACATAATCATCATATGAACTTCACAAGACCTTTGTTTTTGACATCAGGCAAACTCATGTTCAGGATTGCAGTTTGAGGACCACCAAAACATTTCAGAGCTGCTTTACGACACTATTAAGTGTTGATCACTTGTGCATAGAACAGCGAGGACATTATGGATGCCCTTTAGTGCTGGGAGGAGAAACATCAGTGACTTTGGCATATTCCTCTCTGCCCCAGATTTTGCCTTCCTATGGTTTTCGGCAGCCTGTCCCTCACCATGTAAAAGGCACACAGGTCTGAGGTCATTAGAGAAAGCCAGGCCTGACCGTGACATGCCAGGCATGAAGCCAGTGGCTGTGGAGTGAGCTGTGAAGGGCAGGAGAGCGGTCTCTCTTCAGACAAAGAGATTAGAGCATGCAAAGCCTTCTGCTGACTACCTTCTGTCAACCCAACCAAAGACCATGTTCTCTGAGATCTCTAAGCATCTATAGTGGGCCAATTACAATTATCTGTTTCATAACATAGTTTAGAGTGGAGCTATTACGCCGCTTGTTTTGTACTCGGATGCTTTGGAGAGCACAGTAATGCCTTCCAAGCAATTCACTTTAATATGCACCTGCAATTCACATAAGTGGTGACATTAATTCCCATAGGATACCCCAGTATAATAAGTCTAGATATGGGTAAATGTAAGGGGCATGTAATGGTACTTTCTAATTCCCTGCTTTCCTGTTCCACAAAATAATATGTGGTTAATTTTGCGGTCTGGTGTTTTATACTGCTCCTCAGTGGGGATAGCAAAACTCATATGCATAAATGCATAATCCAGTTAGCCGTAGGAAATACCACAGTCCAAAGTCTAAACACATTTTATTTCAGTGACTGGCTGTTTACACAGTATTTTAGACTTGCACTATTGATTTCAGAGTTTAATACTAGGATTGATGAGCTACTAAACTACATTTAACATCCAGTTTAAAAGATCTTACTGGATATTTACTACTTTGATTACGCAGATTGAGTAATAAAGTAATTATAGGATTTTTTTTTTTAATTCAATCTAGGCCTGTCACAATATCCATTTTTGTTATTTTTCACCAAAATATATTGCGTTAAATGATATTATTGTAATTTTATGCCACCCATTATGTAATGCCAGAATGACAATATAATGTCATCAAAATGCAAGTACACTCTTTTAAAAAACATAATATTTTATTCTTAAGAATATTTAATTATAGTTATTTTAATAAATTAGTAATTAGGCATTGGAATCAGAATGTGAAACAAGTGAGGCAACAACTGCAATATCTGCAACCAGATGTATGGTTCAGTTGACAGACACCCATATGAAAATATACTAGAGTGATTTATAGTAAATACCAGAGATGGCAAAAGTACACACATCCTTTACTCAAATACAGATACTCATGTTTAAAATGATTCTGGTAAAAGTACTGGCTACACTTTTGTACTCAAGTAAAAGTAAAGAAGTACGGCCTGAAATATGTACTTAAGTAAAAAGTATTCAATATAATACTGTACGTATTTTTGTTTCACGATGATAACTACACTGCACATCGTGCATCTATACAAGATAACTTTCTGGTGGTCAGCTCTTTAAATGGTGTAAAGTGTCTCACACTTTTGTGTCTTAAATAATAATATTAACAATAAAGACATAAAAATCATATAAATATATACATCATATACATCATATAAATCATATAAATATATACATTTTTTCTTATTTACCACATGTACATAGACATTACATGAAACATTATGCAGGGCTCAACAATAAGGACTCAGAGACAGTAGACAGGATCATTACTTGCCTGATCGGTCCAGTGCTGGCTTGTCAATAAAGGTAAATTTTCCTGCGACTACTGGTCAGTTGTCTTAGAATTGAGAAACAGTTTGTGCTTTTAAGCCTTTGAATGCTACCTTCTCTGTGACATTGTAAACACCATATTGCTTTTCCGTTTCTCTTATCTGATTTGATGTTTTGAGCACGTTATTTTTTTTCATTACCTGGTAACAACCAATACAGCGAAGAGGTGATATCATCAAATTATGAGGCTAAAAAAAGATGTCCGTTTGTAAAATCTTGGATGTAGACAAAAAAAAAAAGGGACGACAAAAAAATAAATGAAGTAATGTTTTGCACAGTTTGCAATGAAATACCTGCACATTTTCCATACCGCTCTTTTGTTTGCATAACACTTTGAATTTTGCTCATTACACACTTATAAAAAGGTAACACTTTACTTTGATGGTTCATTTGAGTATTAGTAGACTGTCTGCTTAATATTTGTTGATACTGCTCCTTCAACAGACATTTAACTGACTATAAGAAACTTACTATAGGTCAACTTGCACTAACTCTAACCCAATTGGGCCAATAGAAAAAAATCTTTAGCATTGAACCATGATTAAGTCATAAATATTTACCTGTAAGTTTCGAAAAAGTCCTGGAAAAGTCCTGGAATTTTAGTAGTAAAAATGTGTACAAACCCTGTAGATTATCAAAATGTGTGATACCTAAATCCTACAATCTTAACAAATGAAACCTGAAATTAATTTTTGTTTTTATAATCATCCAATTTTGCTAATCAGAATTTCTGTGTATATGCATTTATGCTACCTCTGCTCTGAGCACCATTAAAGACATTTTTTGTGGTTAATAAGGCATCTTTACAGTATAAAGAG
Source organism: Danio rerio (assembly GCF_052040795.2). Lineage (NCBI taxonomy): Eukaryota > Metazoa > Chordata > Actinopteri > Cypriniformes > Danionidae > Danio > Danio rerio. Next base: position 35,249,857 of record NC_141039.2, on the reverse strand, counting down.
TCTGAATCAATAATCAATCTGAATTGATATAAACATCTTACACATTTAGAGCAAATAACCAAAGGTTTAAATACTTATTTCCATCATTACTCAGAATAATTTTGCTCCACTTGATTCTGAGTGGGCAATGTTCAGCCGTCTCTAGTGGCTTGTGGCCCCATTATTGTGCATGAACAGTCAGCAACGGTAACAAATAATGATTTCCAGCTCAGACACAGAAATAGAGAGAGAGAGAGAGAGAGAGAGAGAACGACTTACAGTCAGCAGCAGTGAAGTTGGGCAGGGAATCATAACTCTTCTCACAGTTCATGATGTCCTGAATGCAGGGGAAAGGAGATTGGGTCAGGTACTTCAAATTAAATGAAGTCAATGAAGAACAAAACAATAGTTTAACTGAGAGTTATGATTCTGTTGTCGTTTACTCTTCCTCCTGCCCTTCAAAACACAAATGGCTTTCTTCCCTCCATTGAAAACAAAAAGTAAGGTTTACAACAGAACATTTTCCATAAAATCCCATAGACGCGAATGGGATTTTCAAAACATATTAGTTTTATAACAAATTTTTAATTGATTTCTTTTATCTTTGTTAAGATGACAGTACTTAATATTTTGCTAGATATTTGTCAAGATAGCCGCATTCAGGTTAAATTGCAATTTAAAGACTTAATTAGGCAAGTCATTGTATAACAGGGTTTTTTTCTGTAGTGAAACAAACTAAAACAAATATTGCTTAATTGGGCTAATACCATTATATTATTAAGGGGGCTATTAATATATAAAACCCTAAAATGGTCTTAAAAATAAATTTAATCTGCTTTTATTCTAGCAGAAACAAAACAAATAAGAATTTTTCAAGAGAAAGAAATATTATAGGAAATACTGTGAAAAATTCCTTGCTTTTTAAACATCATTTGGCAAATATTTAAAAAGAAAAATAATTCACAAGAGGGCTCATAATTGACTTTAGATCTTCAGAAAACTTAAAATAGAGTGTAAATACATTGATTTTTTCCTTTTTTCGAGATTGAAAGCCTGGTTCTCATCAACATTTGAAAGAATGACATTAAATCCTTTACTTTTTTGTTTTTAGAAAGTTCTCAAAAATTCATTAAATGCTCTCAGAACATAAGAATGGATTTGATAAAACTTTGTAGGTATGCCGGTATATGATTTTGTTTAAGTGACACCAAAAGTCACACAGATAGAAAGCAAACATTATTGTTTTACTTCATAAAATATGGTAAGCTGACACACTGCATGAATCATACATTAATCCTCATAAGCTCAAAAAAAGCATTACCCAACTAGCAAACATACCTGTCTGAAGCATCTGTCAGAACGCACATGAGCATTAACAACAGTGGCAATAAAAGAGCAAACCTTTACTTCTCTATATCACATCTATCACTAGAGGAAGAAAAACAATAGCAAGCGAAGATCAGCAAAGCACTAAACGCTTGGATCCCAGCCCCGTGTCTACCATATGTTGCAAATGTTTTCACAGCATCAGTGGTGACTGTAGGCAAAATAATTTGGAAGAGCTGTTTAACAAAATTAAATTAAGTACATTTTATAAAGACGGGGCCTAAAATTAAGCAGTGCAGCAATGCAATTGTAATTTTCTTTTCCATTTGTCTGTTATAAAAGGTTTACATGCATTTACATTCAATGTCACTTGAGAGTTTCAAAGTTTAAAATAAGGACCAGCACTGGTAAAGAGTTTGCATGAATATCTGAGGGCAAATCCAGAAATGTGCAGACGGTACTTCTGTTTTTATCTTTCGTCTGTACTCTACGAAAAGACCTAGTTTTAGGAAAATCAAATAATAACTTGACTTCTAGTTGATCATTTGGTATCAGAAGTGGCTTATATTAAAGGCCTCTAGATATGCTTATTTTACCTAAATAAAATATGGTCGTGCCTTAATTTTTAATTATTTAATTAAGACAGTGAGGTCTGACTTTGTTTAGACAAAAGTCTTGTCACTTAACAGAAATAATGTACAGTATAGAATATAAAGTCATGGTGCAGTAAAAAAATAATTAATATTGTGTCTGACTCCCATGAACTTGGATGACTGCATCCGCACATCTCTGCAATGACTCTAATAACTTATTAATAAATCTGGAATGACAAAGAAAGCGTTCTTGCAGGACTCCCAGAGTTCATCAAGATTCTTTGGATTCATCTTCAATGCCTCCTCCTTTATCTTACCCCAGACATGCTCAATAATGACTGGTAACCGGGCTGGCCAATCCTGAAGCACACAAATGTCTTGAAACCTCAGGCTGTTGATGTTGCCATCCACTCTGCAGATCTCTCTTATGCCTCCATACTGAATGCAACCCCAAACCATGATTTTTCCTTCACCAAACTTGACTGATTTATATAAGAATCTTGAGGTTATGCCAGTTCCAATAGGTCTTCTGCAGTATTTGTGATGTTTGGGATGCAGTTCAACAGATGATTCATCAGAAAAATCTACCTTCTGCCACTTTTCCAAATGATCAACTAAAAGTCAAGTTATTATTTTTTTGCTCTAACAACTGGAATTATATTAAAGTATGCATGAAATCAAAATGTACAGTGTTTATTTTGCTAGTGCACATTGTTAGTCTTCAAGTGAAAAATTAGTCGCTCTCTGATGATGTCAGTTTGATGGGATGAGTAAAATATGCTTAGCCACAGCCACACTCCTTTAATCATTAGTTTGAAAGTGACCATTAGAGTGAAAGATGAGAGGAGCAGCACAAAAATAAAACCCCACCCCCTACTTAATATTCCACTTCAGTTGAAAATACATCCTCATACTTAAACGTCTGCAGCAATGTCCGTTTCATGAGGACAAGAGCAACCAGTGTTTGAAGTGTTCATTTTGTAGTCAAAACTCTTGTTTGCATTAGTTAAAGGTGCAGTAGGTGATTGTCTTCAGAAACATTTTTAGTTGTGCTGGTTGAAAGTCTCTTTACATTCCAATAGTATTGGTTAAAGTAAGTGATCTAAATGTATTTTTATGTATTTTTACATTCCGGGTAAGGCATAAGACTAAAAAATGTTCATCAAATTAAATATTGTCGGGCTAATAATTCCCATAATTCTGATAAGTAGCCCAAACTGTCTGTCAGCAAATGTAGAAAAACAAAAGTGATAGTGCTAAAAACAAATGCTCAATGAAAACTTTTTAACATCCTGAATCAATATTTGAGTTAGTTTTGCATGTTGGAGGAAGGATGCCATCATGGCTGAAGTATTTCTTTTTAGTCAGGTCATGTTATTTTTAAAACTATTTTAGTCATGCAAAGCTGATATAGATGTAGTTATTACAAATGGTTTATATGCACAGAAGTGTTGTTCAGCCACTGAAATCTTCTGTTGATGTGACTATTTTCAGCTTCATAAAGGACCTTGTACAGCATTGATAATGTTAGTTTAACAACAAAACATCAGTAAATAGTGCTATTCTGCCTAGTCTGCTTTACTGAGGTGAAGTTGGTTTTATATTCACATTGTTTCATTTTCGAACAATGACAACCTGTGACGTGCTCCCAATATTGTTTACCATGCTACTTTGCTTTCTAACTACATAACTAATAATGTGCAAGATATAATTCAGTTTTTCGTTCAGAATTGTAGTAGTATAATATACTATAAAGTTTTTTTAACTGGCGAATGACATGATCTTGTGGGTCTCTGTGATCTTTAATGTGCAACCCTTATTATTCCAGGAAACGTGGCTTTGGACAACAGGGGAGGGATCGTATTTGAAAGACTATGCTAACCAGTTAGCATTTAGGCAAATCACCTACTGCACCTTTAATAATAGGTACAGTTTGGTGACTGCATTTAATGAATGGGAATGGAATAAAATTGTGTGAACCAATATGATAAAAAAAACAATGTAGTATTTAACAAAATTAATAAATGCAAACAAAAATTTAAAGCAACAAACAAGAGTCAACAATATTCCATGACTGAATCAAAAATATAAGAAATTGTCTTGCTTTTAATGTCTGGAATAGACCATTTACAATTGCATGATATAAAGAAATTTCATGACCTACAAAAAACTAAAAGTAGACAAAAGTAATTACGAAACAAAAAGGGAAAGGAAAACTCTAACCAAATTAAGACTAAAAGATATTGAAAAAAAAATAAATATTGCAAATTCAGTTTCACAAGACAGTTTGAATAGTTCTATTTGACCGTTTTCTGGGGAGCCTAACAGTATTCATAGGGCTAGGCAATTTGACCTAAAATCAAAATCTCGATTACTTTAACTCGACTGTGAATAATAAACAATTATTTTATTTATTTATTTGATTTTTTTGCCCTCATAGTTCACTGACAGGTTTTGTACAGTAAATTTGCTCACATGTTACTACAAGAGATTTTTAAATGAAAGGTGCATTACTTGATTTAAGCATTTTAGATATTATTTTAGATATAATTTTTATAGATTTTATTATTTTAAACAATGCATCTTTTGTAAATGAATATTTTAATGTAAATAATACATTTTAATGTAGTGGAAAGTATGCCATCTCAAGGCATCTCTGGCGCAGCTTCCCATTATCGTCAATGTAGTGTAAAGTAAGGCTCTAGAATGGGTCCATCATTCTACTTGACCAGAGATCAGATGTGGCTGCAAAGTGGCCGCAGCAGTATAAATCAACGCCTAATAGAGCGGGGTCACGTGACTCCACATGCAGTAAGGAAAGTAATAAAAAAAAATCTGGAAAAATTAGACAGATTACAGGTCCTGAATGTCTATATCGATTACTTTTTGAATATTCGCCCAGCCCTAAGTATTCAGGTATGGAAATTGAATAAGCACAATAAAATAAAGGTTTTTCTTACTTTGTTTTGTCTTGTTTCTAGTCCAAATATTGAACAATTCTTAGATCAAGCAAAAATACTATCTTGTTTTCAACTTGAAAAGAAATTAAGAGCTTTTAAAATTATCTGCCAGTGGGGTAAGTAAAATAATCATTTGAAATGTAGATATTTTAACCAAAAACAAGACATAAATTCTAAGAATGTTTTTTGCATAAATAATATATATTTTCCATATGATCTAGTAATACAGTATTACAATAATTAAATACAATTCTGTGGCTCATGTTCAATTATTAATCAAACTCAGCATTGCATATCTTTCAATGTGACTATTGCAGGTGCGCACATTGCTATATCGATGCTGAAACTCTATATTGCGCAGCCCTGATCCAAATATTAGAATACTTGCACAAACCTCCATGATGCTGATGTAGTAGGAGAAGGGGGTGACCCGCAGACCCTTGACCATGATGTCAGACAGGTGGTAGGGATAGAGCATCAGATGCTCTCGGCTGTACTTCAACAGCTCCTCATAATACTTGCGCTCGTCCTTCTTCACATGCCTGACTGTTAGAGAAGACAGCAGGTTACTAAAGAAGGCAAACACTGGTCATTATTTCAGCATAATTACATCAGCTAACAAAAGCTACAATGGGAAACACAATGGGGAACACGAATGGCTTGGCGCAGTGCCAGAAAGTGAAAATGAGATCTGGAAGAGAATTAATTTTCTAAGTTCATCGAAAGCTTACCTAGGTTATTGCGGAAGCGTAGCTGGTTTCGGATACTGTACAAAAGGACCTGCTTGTCATATTCACGCTGTGAGTTTCCAAGACTCTGTTAATGAAGAAGACAATTAAAAGACTGCAAAATGCTTTTATACAGATATAAAAAAAACATGCAAAAGCATGTGATCTCAACATCTTACATATGTATGATTGGCAAATATATACAATAATAATGACTGGTACTATTTATGAGAATGTGAATATTAAATAAATGTGAAAGAAAAATCATCTGGCAAGTCAAAATCGTTTACATTAGAGCTGCATAGCTGGATATTAAAAAAATCTGATATTGTGATATTTTTTTTTTCTGCGATATAAATAGTTTCACAAGATGAGTTTTAATAGATCTATTTGGTTTTCTGGGGAGCCTAACAGCATTCGGGTACAGAAATTGAATAAACGCAATACAAAAAATGCTTTTCTTACTTTGTGAAAATGTGTCACTTGTTTTCATTTAACTCTTGAAGGATGTTTATTTTGCATTATTATTATTTTTCTGTTTCATACAGTAGTGGATGTTTAATGTTTAAAACATGTCATTTTGATACATGAAAAAATCATTAACATATTAGTAAAACATTAAATTAAAAAAAATTCGTCACCTTGGAATTATAAGGTTGTATCTGCGTTCTGAAGGATTTTTAGATATTGAGCTTCAAAGTTTTTGCATTCCATATAGCAAACAGTACGTGTGTAACATTTGTTTTTAAATAAAGTCTTAAAATGTAAACAACTCATAAAAAACATCCTATAATGTAAATAAGATGTCATTTAATAAGAATATGTCAATAACTCAATTTTGACAAAAATGTCAGATAGAACCTTATCATTCTAAACTGACCAATTATAGAAACCTTGAAAAGCAAATAACTACTTTTAACATTGACAATGTATTTGAACATTTGATTGTGGTTGTTGAATGACTGCATTCAGTTGGTTGTAAGTACATTTTCTGTACACTTTTATTACTCTTGGTTCCATTTTTATCTTTTCCTTATTTTTTTATTTTTACCCCTTCCTTTCCTTTTTTTCTCTTTTTTTAAATTCTTCCCTTTAGTTACCAAAAAAGAAAAAAATAATAATATGTAAGAAAAAAAATGTATATTTATAACTTACAGGCATGGGCCGGTGTAATACTCTGACGGTATAATAACCTTGGATGTAAATATCACGTTTTCACAGTTTCATGGCATTGTTATTACTGCACTTAATGTATTCTTTTTAAATGTCTGGGTAAAAACTAAAACTTTTTTCCCTTTTTAATACAAGATATTTTAGTTTAAGAAACTTTTAAGATATTTTGGAGCAGTAAACATGTCAGGCTAAATAATCCAAATGAATATTGACCTCTGCTGTTTTCAAAAACACATTTTTTTATTGCTTTCTTTTTACAATTTAACTTGCATCTTTGGATATCTTTTCTGCCTGAGATGCTTTTATCCTAAATAAACTCTTACTTATACCTTAAGAACGGTACAGCAGAAAAGTTTTATTTGTTTTAAAACCTTGATTTTTCCAAATGGTTGATTTTTCCACGGTATACCTTGAAAACGGTTATCGTCCCATGCCCTATAGAAAAATTACATAGTTTGCCCACTGCAAAAAGAATCATGCTTCAAAATACATTTAGTATGTAAGAAATAAACTCTGACACTGCTCAAAACGATATGCAAAATAGAGTTGTCATTTAAATCAACTCAAAAATGTTTGGTACATTATGTTTAACAAAAAAAGATCTCTTATCACTATGTGACTGTTACTGTGTTACTGTATGCTCAGAATTTTTACATCTGATACACACACAGCTTATGCAATAATTAATTAATTAAAAAGAGGTGTTTCAACTGTAAAAGTAAACCTTTCTTGTATCGATTGATCTGCAACACACACACTGGTATCATGCAGAATAATCTAATGACAGAAAGGGAAATGATAACGATGATGATGATGATGATGATGATGATGATGATGATGATGGTGTGTGTGTGTGTGTGTGTGTGTGTGTGTGTGTGTGTGTGTGTGTGTGTGTGTGTGTGTGTGTGTGTGTGTGTGTGCGGATGAATAATTAAATGAATTATATGAATGGCAGAATCTCTTTAAATCAAGCTGATGCAGTGCATTGTTTGGCAGTTTTGTCAGTGCTGGGTCATGTGAGATGTTGATTGTCTGTGCTAAAGACATGTGTGCTGTGTGTATGTGTGCGTGTTACTGTACCTGTTTGACATTTGCTGGCAGCTTGTTCCACGGATAATTCTGCCTGATGTGAAATTCAACGTCCGTGTTCATTGCTGGACTCGAGCTCCACGGTTATTCAAACAGAAACTCACGGGGTTGTCGGGTAAGTCCGAGATGACTATACCCTCCCGGTACTTATTCAGTGATAAGACACCGTTGGGTTATTAAATATCTCCTCTCTGAATGTTATTTTAGCCTTGACAGTGAACGTCCACTTCCTTGTTGTATTTTTAAGCGAGCCTTCGTCACGCTTCTGGCTATGTACGTCACTTCCTTTGAGCGCGTGACGAAAGAAGATTATGAAGCGCAAGACAGGAGTGATGAGAAATCTGACTCATTTTTGAGTATCGACTCTTTCGAGCGGTTCTATTTAATGAACTTGTTCGAGAGAAAAAGATGGTTTTCCTGTTATGTTGTATCAATGATAGCGGGGTTCCCTTATTTCGCGTGTACACTATCAGTTCATTCATTGCAGTCATGATTCGGCTCACAGTCTTCAGAACTGAGTCATGAAAAAGATCCGAATAAAACGAATGATTCCTTTACAAATCAGGCATCGCTGCAGAATAAATAGACACGCTGGCGCAGGGGCGCCTCCAAGGGGTGGCCAGGGGTGGCCACGGCCACCCCTCGGTAAACTCTGGCCACCCCTGTGGCCACCCCAGTATAATTTTGCGGTTGACATTATTGATTTAAATGAACTTATAAATTCCCAATATTTAGATAAATAAATAAATACATAAATTAATAAATAAAATGCAGTCACTAAATTATTGTTGGTGTTACTGACGTAGCTCTCCCCCTCTGGTTCAATGCTGGTGAAAGCAAACTGACGCATGCGCGCGGAAAACCATTCCCGCGCGCCTCACGCACTCCTGTGTGAATCCCGGTTGGTTGTTTGCATGCACGCCGACATAATAGGCACCGCTCATGCGCCGTGAAACCGGAGTAACAGCCTTTTGTGCAGAAGTGTCGGCACGCAGCGAGTTTTGAAAGTCGTTTAAAGTTTATATAATATGATGATGATGATGATGATGATGTTACTTTCACTAAGCATGCCTTTAAAGCAGAAAGGAGGGATAATGATTCAGGGAGGTAAGACTTCATAACATGATTTCTCAGCCATGATCTGGTCTAAGACCACAGATAATTCTATAAAACATTTTTTGTATTCTTTAGAATTGTCATAATTAATTTTCATGCAAAAGGTTTCTTAAGTGATGTTGGCATATCACTCCAGTTGTTGTTTTCCAGTAATGTTTAGGACTGATTTCTGTTATTTATTTAGAATAATAATTGTATATTAATATTAATTGTATTTATTTAGAATAAATATAAATAAATTGTTATATTTATTGAATAACAAATCTAACAATTCAAGAGAGGTGGGGGTGTATAGGGTGGTTCGCCCAGGGTGTCATTTAAACTAGAACCACCACTAACCTCCCCGATCGTCCTTGACAGCACACACACACCTTCAATAGACAGCAATGGCTATTTAATATTTACCTTAAGCTACAGTATATCAATAGAAGAAGCTGCATTAATAAAATGGTTCAAAAAGCAATATGGATAAATAATATTATTAGGTATAGTGAGTGTGTATAGTAATCCCTTTTGTTCAGTTTGTTCATTTGTTTGGGTAATTAATAAACTCATTATTCTTTCATTCATTTTCTTTTAGGCTTAGTCCCTTTATTAATCCAGGGTCACCACAGCAGAATGAACCGCCAACTTATCTAGCACATTTTTACACAGCGGATGTCCTTCCAGCTGCAACCCATCACTGGGAATAATAAACTCATTAATCTTCATTAATTTTAGACATGGCATATCTCGTATGATGTACAATAAAGGCACGTAAAAAAAGAAGTCATTTATACAGTATATGAAAAGTGTTTTTAAACTAAACATAGATTTTTATTTGGTTTGCACATGTACTTGCTGAATTATTTCAAAGAATAAATTGCAATATTTCAAGTAGAATTAATTAAATGAATAAAACTACATTATTTCATTTACCAGAAACAAAAATATAACATTACACTGAATTCATTATTTTTTTTTTGTGTGCCACCCCAAGATTTGGTGCGGCCTCTTCTGGCCACCCCTAAGAAAATTTTCTGGGGGCGCCACTGCGCTGGCGTAAAGCGGAGTGACATTAAAATTTGAAAGACAGCCAACATCTGGCTTGGAACTTTCTAATGAGAAGAATATTTGCAATGTGATCACGTGGCTAGATTTTTTCCACATAAACTCTACGTTTCATGTAATTTTAACATGAAGCATATGTGATTTTTGTAAGGGTTTCCACCAAAGGCTGTAAAGAATAGCTATCCACATCCATGATGCATTTGTATGGATTGTGGGATTATTTTTTTGTTAAACTGAAAACAATAACTGAGGTAATTCTTTAGTTTTTGGGTCATTATCATTATAAAGTGCCTTTGAGACATCAAAATATTTAAAATAAAAAGTTTGATACTTTTCATTTAACCAGATAGTTGTTGTATAAATTAGTTGTTGTTTAAATACACTATAAACAGCAGCTACACTAATTATTTTCCTCATTCTCTATTTCCACCTGGGGATACTCGTCTCGAGGCCCCCAGAGATTATGCAGCGCCATTGATGGTCTAAGACCTGTGAAGAGATGATCTCAAGGTATCCGTAATCCTGGACCAGGCTGTATCCCAAGTTGATGCTGTGGGGGTCATGGAGAAATGAAGTGCATGAGACTGATTGCCCGCATTGATCCTGTGGACCAGCCTGACCACCTGCCACTGACCTACTCACACTTGCTGAGTGTGAGTCGGTCAAAAGTATCTCCAGCCTCCGGCGCCTAGACTGCAGCTCCACCCAGAATGTTTGGTCAGAAGAATAATGGTCGTGCCCAATAATAATGGTCGTCCCCTTTTTCAGTTTGTCAATTGGTGAAGCTTTTTGTCCTCACCATTGTCCCCACTGGCTTGCTCGGATCGGGACTTGTGGAGCTGTGCTTCTCTGGATTTGCTCATCAATGTTTGAACTTTAAGCAGTGAAATTTAAACCACACTGAACTAAACCAAACTAAACTAAACTAGAGCTATAAGCTGCTTTAACACAATCTATATTGTAAAAGCGCTATAGAAATAAACATGAGTTGAATTGAATTGACTTATTTAGACATTAGGCTGTAAGAATTTAATGTTGGTCAAGCTCCTGCACTTTTTACAAATAATCTGCAAGCAGAAAAACTGTAAACAAATCTCAAATTGTGTCAACTCTGTCCTGGACAAATTCATAGTATATTTTCATTGTAATGTGATTATAAAATGTATATTTTCAGAAAGGTCATAAGTCCCTTTAGCAACCTGACTTTTTAGATTATTGAAAAAAGTCTATTTATAATAATGAAATAATGGACAAAACATTTATTTCCCAATAAATTATGCAATTATTGCACATTCTTTTAAAAATAAAACCCAAGATCTAAAATATTTTGTCAAACTTTGAAAATGGCCCTTATTGGTTATTTAAGAATTCACACAAGATGCTTTGCTGAGGTTATAAATAATTAATTTATTTTTATAAAAGTTGAATATGACAGTGAAAAAACAAGATGACTGGGTGGACAAAAGCTTTATTTAGTGAACTAAATATGGAGGAACATTTAAAAAATAACAGGTACAACATGAAATATTAAAGGGTTCATATAAAAGGGTTGTAAAAGAGTTCAAGAATTTAACTTCTGTTTTTACTAACAACTGCAAACCACTGAGCCACCATGCCACCTCCACTTCTGTTATCAATTTATTAATTTATTCATTTTCTTTTCGGCTTAGTCCCTTTATTAGTCAGGGGTCGCCACAGCGGAATAAACTGCCAACTCATCCAGCATATGTTTTACTCAGCGAATGCCCTTCCAGCTGCAACCCATCACTGGGAAACATCCATACACACTCATTCACACACATACACTACGGACATTTTAGCCCAGTGTTTCTCAACCACGTTCCTGGAGGACCAACAGCACTGCATATTTTCAATGTCTCCTTAAACACACCTGATTCAGATCATTAGCTCATTAGCAGAGACTGAACGACCTGTGATGGTTGTGACAGACAAAGGAGAGATCTAAAACATGCAGTGTTGGTGATCCCCCAGGAACGGGGTTGAGAAACACTGATTTAGCTTACCCAATTCACCTATACTGCATGTCTTTGGACTTGTGGGAGAAACTGGAACACCTGGAGGAAATCCACGTGAACACGGGGAGAACATGCAAACTCCACACAAAAACGCCAACTGACCCAGCCGAAGTTGATGGGAAGTAGTTTTAGTAAATTAAAACTGTGTCAGTCCAGTTTTCAAAGTTGAAGTTCAGTTTAGTTCAGTTCAGTATGGTTTAAGTTTCGTTGGAAGTACAAACACTGAAGACCAAATCCATTAATGCGCAGCTCCACAAGTCCCAAATCAAGCATCATCAGGGAGGCTATTTCAGAGTTTAGGAGCCATAATTGAGAAGGCTCAACCTCCTTTAGTAGACTTTGCTATTCTGGGTACTACCAGAAGCCCTGAGTTTTGAGATCTTAAAGAGCCGGTTTGATTGAAGCGAGGGAGAAAGTTGGTTAGATAATCAGGAGCTAGTTTATTTAAAGCTTTATGTAAGAAGTAATATTTTACAATCAATATAGAACACAATAGTCAGCCAGTGTAAGGAGGATAAAAATTGTGGTGATATGATCATATTTTCTAGAGCTGGTAAAAACTCTGGCAGCTGCATTTTGTACTAGCAGAAGTTTATTAATAGAGGATACAGGGCAACCAACAAACAGAGCCTTGCAGTAATCCAGCCTAGAAGTCATATAAGCATGAACTAGCTTATGATATAATATAATATAATAGTGTGCAAGATAACACTGAAAGAATAAAGTTGATAAACAGGCAAAAAACAGTAATGAAATAAACTTTTCAAACATCTTAAATGTGAATGTTTGTGTTGAGATATATGCATTAACCACACTCTATATGCCACAAGATTAAAACAGTGGGTAAACAAACGCAGATGCATGTGTACACCCCAGTGAAGAGGTGACATTGCTAAAGATGACGCTCCCTTGCTGACATTCCAGACTCCACGGCATTCCAAGACTGTCATATAATCTGCCTAGATGCATGTTTGTTTTTCTTTCCTACTCTAGCAATCTCAACATGATGGTAATTCATCTTCTCCCAGCGTGCAGCTGATGATAGGGCTATAAGGAGCATCTGTGCCAGTGTCAAGCTTTCAGTTCATCAGAGAGGTCTTTTGATCATTTGCATGTTTTCACAATCTTTTTTTTTTATTTGCTATGATCTTCGTATACATTAGCATAATTTCATAAACATAATTGATTCCTTTTTAGACATCTGCAATTGGAGGAATGCGAAGACATGCTGAGAGACAGATGTTGCATTTTCAGCTTATTTTTATATATTTTTACAGTTTCTTACTCTAGCATAAATCAAGTGAGAGTACATAAAATGATAAAACGCTATAAATATAACAAACAGCAGCAACCAAGAATAAAGAATTTAACAAATTATAAAAAGTTTTACCAAAATCTTTCTTAAAAGCATCATATTTACAATAAGGAACATCAAACATTGGGAAAATTGATACAAAATAACAATTTAGCAAGAGTTATTTATTGTCAAGTCTTAACAAAGACCATCAGGAAACTTCCATATAAAAATATGCAATTTAAATCTACACAGTAAAACTCAAAAAGTTAAGGTGACTTAAACCATTTGAGGAAGCCGATTAATCAAAAACTAATCCTAATGAGTACTGTGAACTTAATCCATTTGAGTAAATCAAGCAATTTGAGCACAGTAAAACCCAATAAATGAAGAGAACTCAAACCAACTGAGTACTGTAAAACCCAGTAAGTTAAGGCAACTCAAACCGTTTGAGGAAACTGATTGCGACAAACCATTTGAGTAAAACAAACTAATCTATATGAGTACTGTGAACTTACTCCACTTAAGCTGAGGTAATGAGGTATTTAATTAACTCATTACCTTCAACGCTGAGTTCAAAACTCTTTTCAAATGAGTAGAATTAACTTTTACTCAATTTTATAATTTTATCCTCCTTACACTGGCTGTCTGTTAAGTTTCGTATTGAATTTAAAATATTCCTTCTTACCTATAAAGCTTTAATAAACTAGCTCCTGTTTATCTAACCAACCCTCTGTTTCGCTACAATCCAACTCGCTCTTTAAGATCTCAAAACTCAGGGCTTCTAGCAATACCTAGAATAGCAAAGTCATGTAAAAAGAGGTCGAGCCTTCTCATTTATGGCTGCCAAACTCTGGAATAGCCTGCTGCTCATGTGATATTGCTTATATAGTACATTGTTTCCAGAATGAATGGAATGAGAATGTTCCCAGACCTTATTTTTATATAACTATATTACATTGAGGACATTTTGGGCTTTGGCTATGTATGGAGCACCATTAGGTGGCAAAAATATGTTTTTTTTTCCAGTGTACAATTTGAATTTTGTTGAGAAACCTTAAATTCATCAAAGTCCAATTTATAAATTCATTAGGTCCAAACGGATTTGAATGCATTATGATGGTTAAAGATGTTTGTGAATGTCCATCTTAATAGCTGGCAGTTAAATCACAACCTGTCCTTCTCCTTATTTTCTCAACTGAATGGCAAACCAAGGTAACCAGGCCTAACGATTCAGCTGTTCGCCACACTCATCCTAGCCATCAGCACTGTACTATATTTACCAGCTTCCTGGGTTACACAAGCCCACCACGGGGTGTGCACAAGCCCTCGACCCCTTCCTCTGTCCTCCGGATAAGCTGGGTTCTCTGTTCCTGCCATAGTAAACACACAAAAAGCATGGTGCACAGACCACCGCTGTGGGAACAAACAAGGGGAGGGTCACATGTGAGACCCGAACGACAGCAGCAGACTGTTCTAGGTAACTGGAATGTACACAGCGACCTCATGGCAAACTCCAAACTTGAGACCTCGTGTCTGTCTCCACGTAACTTTGGACTGTGCCGACTTTGAAAGAGAAACTTTGGAGAAATGTATTTGCTTTTATCCTGCTGAACTGTGCCTGATTCTCTTTGGAACTTGAGCGTGAAGAACAAGCAGGTGAGGTCCCGAGCAACCTTTTTTTTAAAAATAAGAAACAAGATTACATTAATGAAATGCTTTATTGCAGAAATTGTAAAATCTGATAAAAAAAAAAAAAAAAACTTTCATCTAAAAAGTTGTAAATGTCCTCTTCTATGTCCTAGTAATGTAATAAAACAATAATAGTAGCATTAGGTAGTTCTAGCTATGTTGTTAGCATCGATTTTCTTATGGTAGTTATTATTACTCAGAGTTTGGGGTCTATTTTGAAGCGATGTTTTTTAAGTCCCACAGAAATATGATATAGTCTTTTTTTTTTCTTTAGGGAATACTTTGAGTCCTTGTTGTGGCATCTCAGAAAGGTGATTAATATTAAGTATAAAAAAAAAACAATTAGCATCCTAAAATAGACATCAGACAGGGGCCATGTGATCTGGAGTGAAATAAAATCAGTAGCTGTCTCTGGGGTGATTAGACGACTTAGTGTTGATAATAGCCCAATGAAAGGTCTCTGTCTAAACGGTTAGACTGTCAAGGGCAAACCTACCGAGGGGATCAGAAACAGCTGGCAAGTGATACAACGGCGTTGATAAACTTAGCTTTGATCAGGAAATGTAGCCAAGTTCTACACATGCATGCATTAAAATGATTTAAGAGACACTGAAATAGAAAGGTGTGGTGTAAGAACTGAATCATGTGAGGCAAGGCAGCAAAAAGGGACCTTAAAGGAAGGGAGAACAACAGTAAACTGTAATGTCTTATTGAATGTTGATTAAACTCTGAGTTCTTTCCTTTTGCAGCATGGCTAGTACATCAACAGAGGTCTTTCCATTCAAGGACCAAGAACTCTCCACACAGCTCCTGTTTCAGCTGAACATACTTAGACAGGAGCAGATTTTTACTGATGTGATTTTGTGCACAGAAGACAAGGAGATACCATGTCACAGAAACGTCTTAGTTTCCAGCAGCCCGTATTTTAGAGCCATGTTCTGCAGCAACTTTCGGGAGAGCAGCCAAGCCAGAGTGGACCTAAAGGGGATTGCATCAGAAGTCATCGAATGTGTTGTGGATTACATTTATACTGGTTCCATCACCATAACTATGGAGCTTGTGCTGCCTCTAATGCAGGCGGCCTCTATGCTGCAGTATGGGAGACTCTTTGAGGCTTGCTCGACTTTTCTGCAGGAGCAGCTTAATCCAGAAAACTGCTTGAGCATGATCCGGCTCTCAGAGATCCTTCATTGCGAAACCCTTAAGGAGAGAGCCAAAGAAATGGCCGTGCGCTGTTTCTCAGATGTAGCTGCTTCTGAGGACTTCTGCGAACTTACCCTTCCCGAGCTAATGTGCTACCTAGAGGACGACCGACTGTGCGCTGAGGAAGAGCAAGTTTTCGAGACATTGCTTGCTTGGATCCATCATGACCCCTTCTCCCGCAGAGGAGCCATACATGACCTCTTTAAGAAGGTCCGGTTGAGGTTCATCCACCCAACGTACCTCTTCCAGTTTATCGCCAATGATCCACTTGTCCAGTCATCTACGCTCTGCACCGAGATCATCGAGTCTGTCCGACGTCTTATGTTTTCTGTTAGTGCCAAATGTACCAAAGAACTGAAGCCTCTATGGACCACACCACGTCGTTATACATGCCGAGAGACTCTGGTTGTGGTTGGAGGTCGCAAAAACAATGAACAGACTTCTCGAGAGGCACTTCTCTATGACGAACGAACTCAACGGTGGCAGTGGCTTGCTAAGCTACCTTTGAGACTTTACAAGGCGGCGTATGTTTGTATTCACAGCATTCTGTATGTGGTGGGAGGCCTCAGTCTTAGTTTGGTATCTGGAGATAGTGCAGTTAGTGCCACAGTGTATACCCTCTCATTGAAGACCAACCAATGGAGGACTGCCGAACCAATGCTGGAGCCACGGTATGCCCATCAGTGTGTCTCCTACCTTCACTTTATCTTCGCTCTTGGTGGAATCGGGCAAGATAAGCAGATATCAAATACAGTGGAGCGCTACAACAGCATGTTCAATCAATGGGAGGTCATGGCACCAATGCCCACAGCAGTCTTACATCCTGCGGTAGCAGCCAATGATCAGAGGATTTACGTGTTTGGTGGCGAAGATGCCTTGCAGAATCCAGTGAGATTAATACAGGTCAGTCATTCAGAAAAGATCACTTGTGATTCGCTCAAGTTGTGATCCCACATGACAAACCCCTCTCGTTCCTCACCAAGGTTTATCACATTTCCCGCAACTTGTGGTCTAGACTGGAAACCAGGACGGTGAAGAATGTTTGTGCACCTGCTGCTGTGATAGAAGACAAGATTTATATTGTTGGTGGTGAGTAAAATATGAGTTACTGGTTTTGATCAGCTCTGAAATCTGAAAGATGTAAACCAGGGGTGTCAAAAACCTCCTGAAGGTCATTGTCTTGCAGAATTTATATCCAACCAAACATGCTGAAGTTTCTTGTGAGTCTAAACAACTTGATTAGGTGATACAGATGGGTTTAAATAAGATATGAGGTAAACTCTGCAGGACAGTGGTCCTCCAGGAACAGGACTGAACACCCCTGGTATAGACTGCTTGTTAATATAAATGTCAGGTCAACCAATCACACGGCAGCAACTTAATACATTTAGGCATGTAAATGAACTGCTAAAGTTTAGAGAAGGGTTTAAACCAAGGGTGTCCAAACTCTGTCCTGGAGGGCCGGTGTCCTGCAGATTTTAGCTCTAACTTGCCTCAACACACCTGCATGAATGTTTTTAGAAAGCATAGTAAGAGCTTGATTAGCCAGCCTAGGTGTGTCTGATAGGGTTGGAACTCAACTTTTCAGGACACAGGCCCTTAAGGACCAAGTTTGGACACCCCTAATATAAACAGGTCAGAGCCAGCTCCAAGTAGGTAGGACTTGAACTCCAAGTGGGTGGTACAAACCTAGAATTTTTATTTAAAAATATTGACTCCAATATTGTGCTTTATGAATGCTTACACCTACCCCAACTGCACAGTAACCTGTTGTGTTTTATTAATGTCTACACCTACCCCAACCCTAAACATAACCCCACAGTAAGGGCATACTCGCACTATGATAGCCGAACCGTGCCCAGGCCCAATTCCTGAATTGTTTGAGAACTGTGAGTGATCTGAATCGGACTTAGGCACGGTTCACTTGTCCGGCTCTATCTCATGTTTGAAGAGGTGTGCCAGAGTGCGGTTTACTTGGGCTCAAGCGCAGTACGCTTGTAGTGTGAGTGCAAAGTGCGCCTGAGCCCGAAACAGAAGACAAGATATGACTTTTACGCTGTTTTATGTGGATTTATTAATCATACTTAAAATTCAATGAACACAAACTTTCGTACGGGAGACGGGAGGGGGGACAAGCGTGCTTCGTCCCAGTTCAAGCTAACTGTACATACTGTGAGTAGGCCCTAACATGGTGTATTATTGTCTACTCCACCTACACCACCTAAACCCAAACTACTTGTGGAGTAAGTCCCTCCCACTTTGGAGGTCACCCAACCTACTTGCAGTGTAGTCCCTCTGACTTGGAGGTCTCCTGGCTGCAGTGATACCTACTTGAAAGATTAGACCAAGCAACAGTATGAGTGAATCATTTAAGTGACTGGATGATTAAGGCTGGTATGAGGATTTGAAAAACGCTGAGATGTTGTATTAAACTTTTCAGGATACACAAGAAGAGTGATCGCCTATGACACCAAAGCAAACAAATTTGTGAAGTGCACGAACATGAAGGAGAGACGGATGCACCACGCAGCCACAGTCATCAACAACAAACTCTACGTGACCGGAGGTCGTTTTCTCAACAGTCATGATGTCATTGAGGACTCTGACTGTTTTGAGTGCTATGACCCTAAAACCGACGTCTGGACTTCCAAAGGGTCTTTACCATATAAACTGTTTGATCACGGTTCGCTACCGCTGATCTGCGTCTCCAACCGCCCCAACCCACCATGACTGCAAAAAATCTCTTGCTTGGGCGTCCCGTTCGCTCCCTTGCTCATTAAGGAATATGAGAAATATGGGGCCACAGCTGAGACTGGAAACCATCTGAGGTAGCTCAAATTCATTTGTGGGTTGAGTACATTTCATCTGTGGCTTTGATGGTATGCTGCTGGTGCTCGCCAGCATCTGTGCCGTCGTAAATCAAACGAGATTTGAGCTGGCAATCACAAGTGTCACAGTGGACCTCAGGGATTGTGCCTAGGACCTCAGAGCAAAACGGCAGACTTATGCAATGCACAGCTGTCCCTGAAGAACTGTGACCCAAAAATCTTCAGACAGATGTTGCTCATCATGATCTCCCTCTCCCAGAACGTCTTGAGCTGGCAGATTTTAGTCAATGGCTCCTTGTTAGCCTGAATTTAATTGGAATCCAGGAGATGTGACAATCTTTTAGCCGGTGTTAAATCTACAAGCATATGGACATGACGTGACTGTTTGATGAAGTAATTGGTCAAGTGAAGAGAGCATTCCCGGAGAGCTATGGCATGTGGTCACTTCTATGTAATTAACGAAGGCCAAAAACAAACCTAATGAATCATGAAATGCTTGATGTACCATGTACACTAAAAGTATGTGGACACCTGCTTCTAATTAACAGGCTTTACTATTTCAGCTACACACATTGGGAACAGATGCATAAAATCAAGCATACAGACAGACAAACTGCTAAGTGATCATTTTCATCCTGTTCCAGACAAAATGCAGTCGGGGCTGAAAAACGTAAGTTAACAATAGTTATGTTCGTACAAGGATGATCAATGGGATCTTGATTTACCTGCAGCAAATTCCCGGTTAAAGACTAAAGCACTACCAACTTTGCAACTTTTTTATACAATACCAGATAAACATTTAAAGACAGACCTGTTGTGAGCTCTGTGGTTGTACATCGATTGTATATGCTTGTGACAAAATTATCTATTTGCATTAAACAAACATATTTTTAAAACAGTCATTTTTATATCAGAATTTGTGGAGAAATGCATACTAGCCATGTTGCTGTGCAGACAGTTTCAACTGTTAGAGAGTCACAGTAAGCAAGTGAATAGTCAAAATATTTCAAACAGTTATTTTCTTCAAATCAACATTTGTAATGTTGTGATTCTTTCCATATCGGATTGGTTCAAGTGGTGCTCGCTGCAGAGCCATTTGAGGAGAGCTGAGCTCCAGCGAGGGGGAGCTTAAGTTTAAGCTCCACCTTTTTTGCACTTCTTCTACGAGTGATGTCACTGGGGGTAGGGTTAGGGGTGGGGTTGGTGTACGCATTAAAACAGCTTACAGGAGGAGGAGCGACAGCTCATGCTCCCCCTCGCTGGAGCTCAGCTCTCCTCAAATGGCTCTGCAGCGAGCACCCTCTCGATTGGTTTGGTTGGTGGCTTGTGGCACTTGAAAATAAAAACTAAAACCCTTATGGGAAAATTACTTCTAGAAAAGGCACTTTTAAAAGTGGATGGGCACTAATGCGTATGAATGCAATATTTTAAATTGAAACTCATTAAAATAATGAATAATTGCTGATTTAATATGAATAATAAGTGTATTCCAATCTTTTTAATTTGTATTCATTCATTCATTTTCCGTTGGCTTAGTCCCTGATTATGTTTATGATTATGATTCACCATTCAATTCGTATAATAATTTTTATGTTTTATGTTATTTATTTTAACAACTTTTTGTTATTTATGTTAAAAAGGACACGCAACTCTGTTTATTTAGAGACCAAAATACGTGGCTTTTACCAAAATATAATGGCAACAAATATGTATATATAAAATTTACCAATATTAACTCAACCAAAATAATTAATTAAACAAACAAACAAACATAAAACAGATCAACAAAGAATAAAATAAACAGCAACAAGACCAGCATCGCTCTTCAGCAGCGGCTGCACAGGATGCGCAAAGAATTCTTATAAACCTTCATCAGGACAGCAAGATACAAGGAGATTCTCAGCAAGTATGGGTCATGCTCGCAACAAAGCAAAAAAAAAAAAAGACGCTGGAAGTCTTTCTTGTGTGATCAAAATATTCTGTTTTCTGATGCCTATAAAACTGTAGTACAAATTGGAAAATCCATTGAAGTTATAACAATTGGACCTCCGGCGGCTAGCTCTCTGCAACTCTTACATGGTCACCCACTGAAGCTAAACCTGGATGGGAGACCACATGGGAAACCTAGATTGCTGCCAGAAGTAGTGTTAGTCAGACCAGCAGAGGGCACCCAACCTGCGATCTGTATGGGTCCTAACGCCCCAGTGTCGTCAGTGAAGGGAGCTCTAGTCTAGTGCAGTAAGCGCCATTTTTCAAATGAGACATTAAACCGAGGTCTTGACTCTCTGTGGTCATTAAAAATCCCAGAATGTCTTAAAAAAAAATAAATAAATAAAAAAAAGAGTATGGCCCAAATTTACCCACTTGCCTCTGTCCATCCTCATATCGTATCATATCAATCTGTCTCCTCTCCACCAATCAGCTGATGTGTGGTGTGCGGTCTGGCCCAATATGGCAGTCGTCGTGTCATTTAAGACATCAAGGAGATTCCCCTCTATGTGTAAAGCTCTTTGAGAGTCCAGAAAAATGCTATATAAATGTAAGGAATTATTATTATTTTTATAAAAATATGGTAGTTAATGCATTATGGGGGAAAATAAATGCAAATGTTAACAAATATATCCATAAAAATAATTATCTCTTTGTGGCTTAGATGTAAAAAAAAAAAATCAATGTTGAAAAAACAGGAAGTGCTGTTAGCAATGATTTATGTTTGCTTAATTATGTTGATCTCAAAGCTCACTGTCTGAAAAGGTCTTGTCTGCAAACTCCATTATCAAATAAAAGACAGAGGCTTGAAGATCCCTGACATAACACAGAAAAGATCAATGGAGAGAGGATCATTCAAAATGTCCATTGCCTCCTCACATGTAAAAAAGCAGCTAGAAAACCGTCTGGTGACCTTAAACTTTGATGACTAAACCAAAAACCAGGTTTATATTGAACTGAACTTAAGTGAATGAAGGAAATGCTGAAGGAGTTATTCATTTCCAAAAGCGATCGATTCAGCTTATATTTCACTGCACTTTGTCATTTGCAGGACACAACCGCAAGTAAACAACTACATACCGAGCATAACAAAAGCGCCGGACTGCAGGAGGGGCAGCATAATCGGAAGCACAGCTGGTCTCGATCTAAAAAACTCGACGCTAACTTTAGCCATGAGCCTTTAGATAGAGAGTACACCCCTGCAGCGGAGATAGCTCTCAATAACTGTTGTCATGAGAACTACCAATCAGACGGCAGGACAGACTTGTTTTGCTACCATCATCTCAGTTTATTGTCCACTCTAGACTAAAAGCATGCTCCAAGCCGGTGGAAATGGGTTTGTTTGTAAATGAACCGTCATGACTTCTAAAATCAGGCCTAATGAAACACAGGCAACATCATAATCTAAAATATTGTTAAGTTATGTAGTTATGTAATATTGCACTTATATTTACAAACAACAATGCATGGATACCATTTAAGGAGTGGGCAGAGCTAAAGACATTTAGGCACCTGATGCTCCCTGCAACTGCAAGAATTCTAAAAAATGCCCATTGACTGGTTTTAGCCTCTTCCAGGCGCTGGTCTTAACTGGTTAGGCGTAGAATGACTAAGTATCTGTCTGCAGACAGCAAGGGGCGTACCTTGAAGGGGCCTTAGGGGCATAACTTGAAGTTATGGAGACATGTCAAAACTATGTTGTCAGCAAGATGGCGCTGTATATCAATTATTAACGCCTACACATACACATCTAAAGCCAACCATCACAGTTATTAAGGTACAGCCACGAGTTGCAGAAGCTTCCATACTTGATGCGCTCGCCCATGTACAGTTATTTGCATGCACAGCCGTCAATGCAGACTTGCATGGTGACATCGCTAAATGAATTTATATAATAATATATCAAATTCATATTGGTTGTGGGTACATTTGGAGAAAACTCATGAAAACATTTGATGAAAATGTTCTCAGGTAATTATTTCCGCCATCTTGCCAACAACATCTCCTTGTGACATCTCACATGGTTCAATGGGATTTCGATAACTGCAAGTTACACTTCTAACTCAGTACAAGTTATGCTCCTTCATCTTACACCCCTATATTGCAGTCCACAGACAGATGTACTAGTGGTTTAATGGGATCTCGATAACAGCAAGTTACGTCTCCAACTTACTACAAGTTACGCCCTTCCATCTTACACCCCCGTCTTGCAGTCCGCAGACAGATTCACTTGTGGCTTAATAGGATCTCGATAACTGCAAGTTACGCCTCAACTTTTGCCCCCCTCTTGTAGTCCAAAGACAGATACACTTGTGGTTCAATGGAATCTTGTTAACTGCAAGTACACACAGGGCCGGATCAAGCTGAACTGCCGCTCTAGGCAAAGGAAGGTCACGGCGCCCTCAACCCAGTGAAATGGGGGGGTTATGGGGGGGAGGTGTCATGGACGCCGCCCTCTTTTTTTCTGCCACTCTAGACGTGGATATAACTGAGGGCACGGATGGTGAGCGTAGTGTCGCAGACGCTGCACTCTCTATTCTTCCACACTAGATGCAGATATAACTGAGAGTGCGATTGGTGAGCGTAGTGTCGCTGGCGCCGCCCTCTCTATTCTGCCACCCTAGGCGCAGATATGAGGGTAGTGTCGGGGATGCCGCCCACTCTATTCTGCCGCCCTAGGTCGCCTCTATGGATGCGCCGGCCCTGAGTGGACCATGACTACAAGTTACGCCCCTTCATCTTATGCCCCCATCTTGCAGTCTGCAGACAGATACACTTGTGGTTCAATGGGATCTCAATAATTGCAAGTTACACCTCTACTACAAGTTATGCCCCTTCTTTTTACGCCCACGTCTTGCAGTCCGCAGACAGATGCACTTGTGGTTCAATGGGATTTTGATAACAGCAAGTTACGCCTTTCCTACAAGTTTTGCCGCTTCATTTTACGTCTCCGTCCTGTAGTCTGCAGACA
The DNA here is from genome assembly GCF_052040795.2 of Danio rerio. Classification (NCBI taxonomy): domain Eukaryota; kingdom Metazoa; phylum Chordata; class Actinopteri; order Cypriniformes; family Danionidae; genus Danio; species Danio rerio. The sequence continues at coordinate 35,225,830 of NC_141039.2, read as the reverse complement.
GATACACTTGTGGTTCAATGGGATTTCGATAACAGCAAGTTACGCCTTTCCTACAAGTTTTGCCGCTTCATTTTACGTCTCCGTCCTGTAGTCTGCAGACAGATACACTTGTGGTTCAATGGCATCTTGATAACTGCAAGTTACACCTCTACTACAGGTTACGTCCCCTCATCTTATGCCCCAGTCTTGTAGTCCACAAACAGATACACTTGTAGTAAGTTAGAGGCATAACTTGCAGTTATCGAGTTCCCATTGAAGTACAAGTTACGTCCCCTTTTATCTTACGCCCTCAATTTGCAGTCCGCAGACAGATACACTTGTGATTCAATGGGATCTCAGTAACTACAAGTTACGCCCCTTCATCTTACCTCCCCGTCTTACAGTCTGCAGACACATACAGTTGGAGTCACCAGCTAAAACCAGCTTGACTGGTCTCATAGCTTGAGCAGCTAAAGCCTGGCTCACACTGTGCGATTTTTAATAATCCTAATCTATTTCAGCATGTCAGACTCCAGAAACATTGCTCCCATGACACACTGTAAGATCTCAGTCATCATAATGTCAGATTGAATGACAATAAACCCGTGCCAAACACTGAAGATAACTCACCTGGAGTTTGAATTCATCATCCGTGACTCTTTCACTGTCCCGTGGTCTGAAATGATTCCTCACGGCAAACAGAAACAATCTGTAGCTGCAATTTTGCACACAGCATGTCTCAATAAGAAAACCAGAGAGAAAAACATTGACATTGGTGACCCTTGGGTTAAAGGAACACTCCACTTTTTTTGAGTTAATTAGTTTTACCATTTTGGAAACCATTCGACTGATCTCCAGGTCTAGTGGAAGCATGTTTAGCTTAGCACATGGATGGGCAAACATGATCCTGGAGGGCTGGATCGGAGGACTCAATCCCACACCTGCTTGTAAGCTTTCTAGTGATCTTGAAGACACTGATTAGCATGTTCTGGTGTGTTTGATTAGTGTTGAAGCAAAACTCTGCAGGACACCGGCCCTCAGGAGTGAGTTTGCCCATCACTGGCTTAGCATATGGAAAATGTCTGTCGAAATGGCTAGAAACCACAGTATACTCCCATTCTGGTGTAATAATCAATGAATTTTGCTACAGTACCATGGTTGGAGCAGAAGCATCGATGTTACGCAGCGCCTGAAAATAGATCCCAGCTAGGTAGCAAGCACTGGTAATATCAGTGTGTCTGCTGCAGCCATGGTACAGCAGCAAAGTTCCTTGATTATTACGCCAGAATGGAGGAATAGTTCCAAGACATAGAAAATAGCAACTGTAATTTTTCATTGGTATATGATGTAACTACAGAATAGTCAAGCTTTACGTAGGAAAATGATCTAAACTTTAAATAATATGTAATTTGAGTGAGATTCTAATGGTCTTATTTAATGCCACGATCTATGCTAAGCTAAGCTAAATGTACATCTGTCAGACCCATTGATCGGCTGAATGGTTTCAAAAATGATAAAACTCCACTGTGAGGACTTGTAGGAGACAGGTAAAAGTTTTAAGTTAAACAAAAGCATGGATAACCAAATGACAACCTCGGAGATTACAAGTTTTTCTTAGCCTAAATGTTGTCAGTTAGTTAAAAGTCTTTTCTATGAAGAAAAGGAATGGAGTTTTCACTTCCAGAACTTATCCTGTTTATTTGTCACTACAATGTGTTCGACTTTCATGGTCATTTCATTTAGTCATTCTCCTTCAGCTTACTCCCTTATTTATCAGGGGTCGCCACAGTGGAGTGAACCACCAACTATTCCAGCATGTTTTACACAGCGGACGACCTTCCAGCCGCAACCCAGTACTGGGAAACACCCATACACTCTTACATTCACTCAGGCACTTATACACTATGGCCAATTTAGTTCATCCAAATTACCTATAGTGCATGTGTTTGGACTGTGGTGGAAACCAGAGCACCCGGAGATAACCCACGCAAACATGGGGAGAACATTCACACAGACATTTCAACTGGCCCAGCCAGGATTAAAACCAGCAACCTTCTTGCTGTGAAGCGACAAATGGTCATTTGTTTCCAGTTATTTTACAGTTATAGTTGTAAAACAGCAGCTAAGCTGTTTTTTACAGAAGTTTTGAGCAGACTTTTTGTTTTAGCTTTGTCCTAAAAAGAGATGAAGAAACACAGCAAAAACTGTTTTTTACATTGGTTTTGAAAACTAGAAGTTCAGCTGCTTTAAAGGGATAGTTCACCCGAAAGCTAAAATTTACTCACAATATACTTACCCTCATGTGTTTGAAACCTTTATGAGTTTCTTTCTTCCACTGAACACAGAAGAAGATATTTTAAAGAAAGCTGGAAACAAGCAACCACTGACGTCATAGTATTTGTTTTTCCTACAATAAAAGTTTCTTAAAAATATCTTTTTTGTGTGTGCTCGACAGAAGCTTTGAGACAAGTGGATGATGAGTAAATAATGACAGAACACTATCCCTTTAAGCTGAATTCCCACCATGTGAGATCTGCTAAAACTGGCTAAAATGGTCGAAACCCTTCTAAACCAGCTTAAACCTGCCTGAATGATTATGACGATGCTGTTTTTCTGACAGGGTTAACAATGCTAAATGCTGCTCGACAATGCAAACTAGTTCTAATCATATGTATTACAATAATCATAAGCAAGCTTATGATTGTAAAGAAAAATAAATGTACTTTTTCATGAATAGGTCTCACACGTAACACAGAAAATAAATAACTTCCGCATTGATAAATGAGGTAGTAATATCTTCAATAATTACAATAGAGCTCATTTTGATGCATGTATCTGTATTTGACGAATAAACTATTTTACTTACCACAACAAATTGCTCAGCAGTCCGCCATTATTCTGCCACGTTTTAGAAATATTTGTTTTGTCCTGTACAGTTTGTTGTGACACATACCAGTCCAGATAGAACAATTACTATCGTGTGTGTTTCTTTGTGTGTGTGTGTGTGTGTGTGTGTGTGTGTGTGTGTGTGTGTGTGTCTTGTAACCTAGCAGAATAGATATATTTGCTCTAAGATAGAGACGAAATTATGTAGGATATGCAAGAAGTTTTTAGAGAGAGCGGTTGTAAAAATGATGCTTTTCTGCCCTCTAGTGGAGAATTGCGATTCAACTTGAATCATTAAACAAGATTAAAAAAGAGAGACATCATTTCAGTTGCTCTTAATTACCTGTGTTAAGTTACTTCAAAAAAAAGTAATTAATTACATCATTAGAATTGTATTTAAATGACATTTTTATTTACAATGTTTAATGAGTTACTCAATAAGTAAGTTAATGACTTGACTAAACATTCAACTTATAAATGCACTATATATAAATCTCAACACTGCATAGACCAGGGGTGCCCAAACCTTTTCTTAATAATGCCCACAATCCAAACTTGATTGAGGTTAGTGGGCCAAAGATAAATATAGTTGCCATGGGTAATTTCTGAAATTATTTAATAATATTTAAAAACAACTAGAAAACATTGCTTTATACTAACCATTTTTACATTTTATAATGAACTTATTACAGTAAAAAACAAAAACAAACTCATTTATATAATCGAATGGAGCTACACTAGTGTTTGCCTTGATTTGCTCACCAATGTCTTCTGCATTGTCCTCTATCTGTCAAATGACATTATTCACATTAAAAAAAGATTTATTTACAACATTTAATTGAAACACTTCATTTCAGTTAGCTTTTTTGTAGCTCAGCAAAAAAAAAAAAAAACTAACAAACAAAAAAGGTTACGTCAAATTAGAAATGTCTTTGACACAGACAATGGAAATTGAACTTTTAATTTTAGTTTTATTATAAAATGTAACACTAGGAATAATAAACATTATATGCTTTACACAAGGCATTTCAAAGCAATGACCCAATATTTCATGCACACCTTACACTGACAGATCCGGACTTCTTAATGTTCTAGGAATTTATAAAAGTTCTTGATAAATCTGTCACGTAGTGCAAAAAAGCCTATCTACACTGTAAAACAAAAATCCTGGTTGCCTTAAATTTTAAAGCTGAATCAAATTAAACTTATGAGCCCACTGAACTTATATTGAGGTTTGACGATTTGGCCTGAAATCAAAATCTCAATTATTTGAACATTTTAACTTGATTACAATTAATGAAAGACTATTTATTTATTTATTTATTATTTATTTATTTATTTATTTATTTATTTATGCCCTCAGTTCACTAACAGGTTTTGTACAGTAAATATGCTCAAATATTACAAGTGAGAGATTTTTGAATGAAGGGTGCATTACTTGATTTTAAAATAATCATAGTAAACACACACTACTATCTATGATTATGTAACACGTTGATCAGCTGAAATTAAAACACACATTGCCTAAAACCAACAGTCAGTTTTCTTATAAAAAGTGAAAACAAATAACCTGCAATTTTGGAAACAAAATTAATTACTTTTAGTGTTTCAGTTATATATTAACAGTAGAAATAAATAAAATAACTCTTGTATATCCTGTAAATAACATTTTAATGTGAATAATAATTTTAATGTAATGGAAAATATGCCGTCTCAACGCATCGCAGCGCAGTTTTCAATCATCGTCAAGGTAGTGCAAAGGCTCAAGAATAGGCCCATCATCCTACTTGACCAGAGATCAGATGTTGCTGCAAATTGTAGCTAACAGAGTGGGGTCACGGGACTCCACATGCGGTAGGGAAAGTAATTGAAAAAAAAAAAAATATATATATATATATATATATTTTTTTTTTAATATATATATATATATATATATATATATATATATATATATATATATATATATATATATATATATATATATATATATATATACAGTTGTAGTCAGAACTATTAGCCCCCTTCAAATGTTTTTCTTCTTTTTTAAATATTTTCCAAATGATGTTTAACAGAGAAAGGAAATTTTCACAGTATGTCTGATAATATTTTTTTTCTGAAAAAAGTCTTATTTGTTTTATTTTGGCTAGAATAAAAGCAGTTAACTTTTTAAACACCATTTTAGGGACAAAATTATTAGTCCCTTTAAGCTATATTTTTTCTTGATAACCTACAGAACAAACCATTGTTATACAATAACTTGCCTAATTACCCTAACCTGCCTAGTTAACTTAATTAACCTAGTTAAGCCTTTAAATGTCACTTTAAGCTGTATAGAAGTTTCTTGAAAAATATCAAGTAAAATATTATTTACTGTCATCATAGCAAAGATCAAATAAATCCATTATTAGAAATGAGTTATTAAAACCATTATGTTTAGAAATGTGTTGCATAAAATCTTCTCTCTGTTAAACAGAAATTGTAGAAAAATAAACAAGCGGTCTAATAATTCAGGGGGGCTAATAATTCTGACTTCAACTGTATATATATATATATATATATATATATATATATATATATATATATATATATATATCAACCTGTAAAAATTAGATCAATTAAAAGTTCTGAATGACGATTTCGATTGTTTTTCGATTAATCTCCCTGCCCTAACTTATATCATGTTAAACAGACTTAAAGCAGCTCGCGTAACATAAGTTAGAACATGATTAACTTAGTTTAGTAAGTTAGAATGAACTAACAACATATGAAGAGTTCAGAAGCAAAAACCTCGCCCGTCTGAAATTTCCATCGAAAATGTCAATTTTTCTCGGCCTCCTTTGTTTATGCTGAGATATTTCCCATTACAGACCAGGAAAAGGACTTATTCTTTGCCACAAAAGTGACATTACTGAACATACACACAGGAGCCTGATGAAAATGCTCATTTTAGAGGAATATTTCAGTTTTGCATCTAAACTTAGCAGATGTTGTCATGACTAATTGATCATATCCTTTTTACAGTGTAGTTATGATTTAATAAAGGCTCTTAAGGGGAAACTTAGACTTTTGTATAATCCTGAAGCTCATTAAATCAATGTTTGATTTATTATAAAGCTTTTAATATGCTCTCTTATAAATGCAGGGATTGAGTAACATTTAATGACACCAAACGCTCAAATTTCAAATGCTTTATTTATTGGCAATTCTGTTCTTATTTTAAAAAATCTATTTGATCATGCACACCAATCATTCTGTAGAGAAAGGCAGTACAGTCAGTTTTGCACAAAACAGAAGAGCATGTCAACAGGCCTGTACACCACTGCAGTGCAGGTGTGTGTGTGTGTGTGTGTGTGTGTGTGTGTGTGTGTGTGTGTGTGTGTGTGTGTGTGTGTGTGTGTGTGTGTGTTTTGTTTTTTAATTAAGTAAAAACAGAAACAATCTTCCAGATACCCTGACATAAGTACCTTCATATTCGAGATGCTGGAGCATTTCATTGCACAAAATGGGTAATTAATAATATATTATAACTTAATTTAAGACATAATAATGAAAACAAAAAACAGTGAAGTGAATAGTGAAGTTGAAAAAAGCTATTTGACGCTAAACAAAAAAAAATAAAAGGATCATTATTTATAATAGAAATCATAGCTTTTTAACAATAGAGCCTATTTTTAATAGATAAGTGGATCGGATGAGATTTGGATATACAGCATGTACATAAACATATCCATACAAAAGTCCTGTTTTAAAAGAGAGAACTGCTTTCCTTCTTCGTGTGTCGTCTCTGCTAAATGTTTTTTTGAATATGTACATCAGGTCCAAGACACATATTGCTCGGATTGTGGAGATTTGTTTGGCACAGCCGATCAACTCCTTTAAGAAACGCCACAGCTTTCAGCATCCGCTCTTTAAAAAAACAACCTTGACTTCATCTAAAATCTGCCATCAGGAAAAATATATATCTGTAAGTACTCTAAAACGGCGTTCATCACTAATACAGCAGCAATTTTAACAAACGTCAAGAGAGAGAGAGAGAAAAAACATTTGGTAAGACTTGATCTTGAATTGTCACGGAGGCTGAATTCATCTACAGTCTCTTGGTCGGTCAAGCAATCGACTAATTCTTAACTAAAAGGGGGAAAAAGTATGGATATTTACAACATTTAGTGATTATTTACACAAACTCCAGCTCTGTTTGACTTTACTATATTGAAAAAAAGTGTACATTCAGGCCTTTCGGTGCTCAAAGCAGCCTTGCGCTTTCTTTTGTTCACACTTTGTCATTAATAATTCAGATTTGTTGGTTAAAATAAGTCGAAACTACATTCCAAACCGTTTCCTGAGAAGGCTGGTGCTTAAGGACTCATGCTGGAAGAGGGACGGGCTTTTTAACTTCCTTCGCCTCTGGCACTTTTTAAAAGGAAAAGAAGAGGTATGGAAGGTATGCTTACAAAGCTAAAAGTGGGCTGTCGGACGTAACAGAGAAAAAAACAAACACCTTTTTTCCTTGACGTTTGGGACGCTAGACCTCTTTGATGGTGCGCTCGGTTGGTTTGTAGTTGGAGGAGCTGGTGCTGGACGAGTAGACGGAGTGTGTCCGGCGGTGCAGGCGGGCACGTTTGGTGGACAGGTTGCGGCGGCTGTTGCTGATGATGTCGTTGATGAATTTTTTGCAGTCCACGCAGACCTCCATGGTGCTCCAGTCCTCGGTGAACTGCTCCGGAAGCTCCAGCTCGTCTTTAGAAGACGAGCGATCGCCGTGTTTTGATGATCTGAGAGGGATCGGGACAAAAAATTATTTTACTATGATGTATATCAGGGGGTCATTTTTACTTTTGATAGTCGGCGCCGGTTAATCAGGAAGTGAAGATTTTGTTTGCTTTGACTTTGAAAACGCTTTATTTTAGTCTTTTATGCGTTATTAATAATAATAATAATAAATATAATTTGCATCTTTGGATATAAAGATAGCTAATTGAGTCTATTTATTTACTTGTGTAAATGGAAATTTATATTTATTCAGTTTTTTTTTATGAATTTCAGTAATATTATTGACTACTATTAAAATGTTCATATGATTTATTTACAAAACAGTTTGTGCAGTAATATTTTCTGTCTTTTAGTAGATAAATTATGTAAGAGACTTGCTTTGTTTACCAAATAAGTGTATCTAAATGGATTTGCATTGTAAACATTAAATAAAAGCTAAAAAGGTATTGTTTTTATTTCATTTATTAAGTTTTTAGTTATGATACTTCCTAAATCTTTCTGCATAAATCCGCAGATTTATTTATTTTTTTTACAAAATTCTGTACAGAAATAGCAAAAAATGTCTGCAGATTCTGTCTGGTCCTTCGCATTAGTAAATGTTTAACTATGATTAATAAATGCTGTACAATATTGATGTTAGTGCATACTACAAATTACCTGAACCAATAGATAATTACTATAAAGTCTTATCCCCCTTTTTTAAGGGTAAAATAGATACTTAAAGAAATTAAATAAAACAGACATTTTTAGTAGCAAATGAATGGCTTTTGTTCTTGTTTGTCAAGCTAAATCAAGGGTAATTCTTCTGTTTTATTTCTTGTTGGCTTATTAATGTCTTATGAATTGTGATTTAAACCCTACATTAAATCTGTTTAATGCACCTTTTCAGAAGACAAGAATAAATTATATGGATTTATCGGTAACACTTTACGATAAGGTTCATTAGTTAATGCATTTACTAACATGAACTAATCATGAACAACACTTGTACAGCATTTATTAATCATAATTGAACATTTACAAATGCATTATTAACATCCAAGTCAATGCTTGGTAACATTAGTTAATGCACCATGAGTTAACATGAACTAACAATGAACTACTGTATTTTCATTAACTAACGTTAACTAACATGAATAAATACAGTAGTAAATGTATTGTTTATTGTTTGTTCATGTTAGTAAATGCATTAATTAACATTAACTAATGAACCTTATTGTAAAGTGTGACCGATTTATCTTTTAATTTTTGAATGTTTTGAAGAAATATTTCAAAAGAAAAAGATCGTTCATCCAAAAACGATCATTTCCTTAATTAGTCACATTCAAGATGTTCTAAAACTACCCATTTCTGTCTGCTGATGAACATGAAACAAAATATTCTAAAGAATGTTGGAAAAAGCAGCCATTGACATCAACAGTAGGAAAAAAAATCTCAACATATTTCAGTATATCTTTCTCTGTTTAACAGTGAATGATGGTAGAACTACTGTATGATTGGTGAATTACCCCTTTATGTTAAATGTGAATAAAAGCTTAGACTTATTTATTAAAAAGCTTATTTTGTGTTGTCACTTGTCACTTTATATACACTGTAAGCTTCTGTAGCCAAAACAAATTCCTTGTGTGTGTGAAGCACAATTGGCAATAAAACTGATTCTGATTAAAGTGATTCTGATTAAATTCTGATTAATGACAGATCTTTTAGATTCATTAGACCGCTAATGTAAAGAGCCGCATACTAGTGACTATTTGCGCAGCAGTTTATACAGCGACAGATAATATTTACAGCAACTGCAAACTTTATTATAAAACAGACTGCAATAATAACATAGTGTAAATGAGAACATCCTAAACTGCACAAGTATATTTCTAACAGTGTTGAGTTTATTCTTTATGAACGTGCAGGTGCAGCTATTGGAATCTTTTGGCTTGAGACTTCAGGTCTCATTCACTTCCATGGATTTTTAGACGTTAAAAGCAGCTTGTTATGCCGCGCGATGTTATAAACTGGTATTTCCTTACATTATTATACTTTAAGTTTAGTTTGATAGCTTTTCTGCTGTTTTTTATTCCTAGTCATTTTACCTAAAGGCAACAGAATTGAAGTTCTAAAACAATTGCAAAAATACGAGCGCACTTTTGCATTCCAGAATGAGATCAATAGGTCGATATTGTCATGATCCATGAACATATTTAGTAAACTTCCTATTTTTTTTTCAAAACTCAATATATCATTAGTAATGTCTTTTACCAGGCACTTCATTTAGCCAAATTTTAAGGTGATTTTATTGTTGCCTATCCAAGTTTTAGGAACAACAAATAATAACTTAACTTCTAGTTGATCATTTGGTATCAGAAGTGGCTAATATGAAAGGCCTCTAGATTACGCTTTTTTTTTACCAATTATATTATTATATAATAATTATGCCTATTATATTCTATAATGTACAATATATAATATAAAGTCATGGTGCAGTGGAAAAAGAATGAATATTGAGAATGACTCCTATGAGCTAGGAGGACTGCATCCATACATCTCTGCAATGACTCCAATAACTTAATAAAGTCATCTGGATTGCCAAAGTAAGCCTTCTTGCAGGACTCCCAGAATTCATCCAGATTTTTTGGATTCATCTTCAATGCCTCCTCCTTCATCTTACCTCAGACATGCTCTATAACATACACTTCTAATGACTGGGCTGGCCAATCCTGGAACACCTTGACCTTCTTTGCTTTCAGGAACTTTGAAGTGGAGGCTGAACTATGAGGAGCACTATCCTGCTGAAGAATTTGCCCTCTCCTGTGGTTTGTAATGTAATGGGCAGCACAAATGTCTTGATACCTCAGGCTGTTGATGTTGCCATCCACTCTGCAGATCTCTCTTATGCCCCCATAATGAATGTAACCCCAAACCATGATTTTTCCCTCACCAAACTTGACTGATTTATGTGAGAATCTTGGGTCTATGCGGGTTCCAATAGGTCTTCTGCAGTATGTGTGATGATTGGGATGCAGTTCAACAGATGATTCATTGAAAAAAATCTGCCTTCAGCCACTTTTCCAAACGATCAACTAGAAGCCAAGTTATTATTTGTTGCTCTTACAACTGGGATAGTGTATATATACACAGGTTTATATTAACTGGTAGTATTTTAAAACACACCTAGACAATGAGCGCTGAAGGCTGTTTTTCTTGTGGCTGGATGTGGAGGAGGTTTTATCTGTCGGGGCTGATGATGCTCCGGGCTCTTTTTTGGGCAGGATACTGGGACCCAAAGAGGAGATGGGCAGGCTGGCGTGAGGCTTGGAGGGCAATTTCATCTGAGATAGGAAGACATAAGGTTATCATCAAATTGAAAACATTTGGAATTTTTTAAACAAAATAATGGATTAAATTGATCAAACATGACACAGTGTTTAAACATGAATGTTACAAATAATTTCTGATTACAATGTTTTAATTTTGGACTTTCAATTCATCAGAAATAATCCAAATATTGAGCAGTACAACTGATTACTGAAAAAAAATCAGAATATTAGTATGATTTCTGAAGATCATGTGACACTAAAGGCTTGCGTGATGATGCTGAAAACTCATATTTTACATCACGAAATTAAATTACATTTTATAATAAATTAAAACAGAAAAGACTTACTAGCAACCATTAGCAATTTTACCAACTTTAAACATTTTATATGTACATTAAAGAAATATTTCACCCAAAAAGAACATTTATTCACCCTCAATCTTTATGAGGTTTTTTTTAATGAGACTTTCTGTTGTACACAAAGCAGATATAAAAAAAAAAAAAAAAGAAAACCGGTAACCATTGACTTCCATATTAGGAAAAAATAATAATATTATGAAAATCAATGGCTACAGGTTTCCAACATTGTTCAAAATATCATGTTCTGTCCATACTTATTCACCCTCAACCTCAGTTTAACTAAAATTAGGTATTTGAAAAATGCTGAAAACCGATAACTATTGAAATCCAATATAGAAAAAAATAAAGAATACTATGTAAGTAAATGGCTACTGGTTTCCAACATATTTCAAAATATCTTCTTCTGTGTTTAACTAAAAAAAAAAAAGAAAATCAAACAGATTTGGAACAAGTGGAAGATGAGTAAATGAAGACAGAATTTTCAGTTTTGTGTGAACTATCCCTTCAACTCAGAATCACGTTCATGCAAATGAGTTAAAGATGTTGTATTTACCTTCTTGCAGCACTGTGAGCAAACCGGCCTGTCAGGGGGAGAAGACAAAAACTATGATCCCACTGCAAATTACTACTTGGTTTTTCTTCACTTAAAAGCTAATGAAAAAGCTCTACCCACCTCTTACAGAACTGACATGTGTAGGACCAGGTAAATAATGAGAACTTCTTCGACCGACATGAGAAGCAAAGCTAATGGAAAGGTTTGCACAATTAAAAACCAACTTAATTGTACATTTACAATAGGCAGAACATGTCAAATTAAATTATGAATAAATGTTGTACCTTTCCTTTCTTCAGTGCATTATAAATGTCTTTATACTGCTGGAACTTCTCCAGCTCGGCTTTGACAAGAACCTGTCTGATGTGCATCACCTCCTCCACGGTCAGAGTCAAACACTCGACAGGGAAGCAGAACTCCTCCTGAAATATACACAGCGCGGTCATACACAATGCTCAAACACACACTGCATATTTAAGACAAGACACTGCAGGCAATGAGGCACTAAAAATTTAGCTAATAGTTATTAAAGACTTCCTTAATTGATTCTATTCATTAAAAACTGTAAACATATTTAAATATTTTTTTTAATATTATGTTTAAAATGACTTAAATAACTAATAATTCTGACTTCAACTGTGTGTCTCTTTGTCATAACCATAACAAATGAAATGACCTGTAAATGTTTAGTACACAAAAAATAGACTTTATTTTTCAGTAAATCAGTATGCCTGGTCACCTTTTGTGTGAATTATGTGAATCATAACCCTGTTCACTGTAAACTATGATCTCTGCAAACCCTGTCGTGCTTGACATCATACAGCGCTCATTCAGTGAGTTTCTCCTCTTGATTCAACGTCACATACATTGACAGATCAGCTTGTTCCACATACACCGACAATATTTTTTGCCATATTCAAAATTATGGCATATTAAAAGCTCTGTGTGGGCGCCAATGGCGTAGTGATTAGTGAGTCGATTCATGCACACTGGTGCTCACGGTGACAAGAGTTCGATTCCCGCTTTGAGGTTCTATGCTGATCCTTCCCCTTTCTCTGCTCCCCGAGCTTTCAACAGTCAAAGTCAGCTTTATTGTCAATTCAACCAAATGTACAGGACATATAGAGAATCAAAATTACGTTACTCTCAAACCCTAGGTGCCTATCATATAATATTAATACAAAAAGTAGAGTTTTAAGAAGAATTTACAATAAATACAATTATACATGAAATGTAATCTAAAAATATACGTAAAATGTAGTCTAAAAATATACATAAAGAAAAAAATTTGTAAACAATAAAATACAATGACATAAAGGGCATATGGCAATGAGTGCAAAACAGAGTTGTGCAGATATAGAACATTATATAGTGCAAAAAGGCTTGTAGACATGATAATTATGATAAATAATTTTCCCTGACACTCTCTACTGTCCAATCCAATAGAGGTGAAAAACCCGGGAAAAAATAATAATTAAAAGCTCATGAGCCATTCAGCTTCTAAGTTTCTCTACGGTACAAGCATCAAGGATTTTCATGTGATTTCTCCTGATTGAAAAAAATGCATACAAACTTTTAGAAACTTAACAAGGCTCATGAGCTCCTGATTTGTAAATATGTACAAAAAAATAGTCCGCCTGAATTTGTGAGGTGTGTGTGGTTGAATGAGTCGATCTGTCGATTTATGTCAAGTAAAAAAATATATAAATAAAAAATAATAATCAATTCATAAAATAATTTTTAAAAATACATTTAAAATTATACATTTACAAATACATTTATATACTTTTTTTTTAAATTTCAAACGTTGTATGCCCACCTTAAACACATAAAAAAAATCTGTAAAGACACACACATACACAAAAAACTTTTTGCCAGCAGTGTCTTGCCTTTAGAATGAAAATACAACATTCATGCTTGATTCATGACTCTACATGGTTCCACCCTCTGCCAATCACAAGACAGAACGAAACCCACAACACAACGCTGGATGGAGACATTGAGTTCAGGAATGAGGAATGCCAAATGATGCTGAATGAAGAATTTGCATATATAGATGAATGGAAATCTTCATGCTCTGTGCTAAACCAATACACACTGTACGGCGGCCCACAAACAGCTCTAACCCAATCTAAAGTTACAGTTCACCCAAAAATTACAATTCTGTCATCATTTACTCACGATCAACTTGTTCGAGTTTCTTTTTCAATTAACACAAAAGAAGATATTTTGAAGAATGTTGAGAATCTGTAGCCTTTTACTTACTCCATAGTTTTTTTTCAGTGTTCTAGCAGTTTCTCATAGTTTGCATGTCAGTAGCTGTTGCTTTCCAATATTCTTCTATTATGTAACAGAAAAAAATAAACCCATAAAGGTCTGAAACGTCTTGAGAGTGAGTAAATGTCAATTCTTGGGTGAACTATCCCTTTAATAAGGCTCAAATAAAAGCCAACACACATCTCTAAAACTTATCTTCAATCACTTTGGCTGGCCATAAAAACTAATGATTTTTTTATGAAATGAGAAACTCGTATTGGCTTTTACGTCCTCGTCACCCAGTATTAGTTCAATGAAGCTTGATGGGACGTACCGCATGACCGCTGCCTAGTGCGTGAGCCTGACCAAAGAAACAAAACATGGCTTTATTTGACATTTAGGTAACGGCTGTAGAGTTTTATTTACAAGAACTCAATTCTTACTAAATGTTATTTGCTTACGTTTTCAATTACTTTCTACAAATACAATTATAAAGAGAACTATCTTCTTAAAAGAGTACTTAAAAATGGACAGAAAGCCTAAGAAACAGCTAGTAGCAGAATGAAAAACAAAATGTAAAAGGTTTAGACCAGAGATGCTCAAACTAAGGCCCGTGGGCCAAAGTTGGCCCATGGTAACCTTTGATTTGGCCCGCCATCCCATCTGAGGTGAGAGAGACTGATAGTGAAGGGTTAGAGATTGTCAAATCCAATGTAATGTAATTCTTTGTTTGTTTTATTGTTAAACGTTAACTGAAATCAAATGTTTGAATTAAACGGTGTAAATAAATCATACTGTCACCCAACAATGGAGAATTTGGTGAGCAAATCAAGGCAAAGGCAGATTCTGCTTGATGTATTCAACATTGAACTCCACTGTGTTATCGATGTGATTGTTTATGATTTTTATTGCAATAAGTTATCATTTAAAAAGTTATAGTGCTGTAATGTTTTCTTTTTATTCTGAAATGTAATGTTTTATTACAACTTTAATGTAATATAGTTTGGTATATTTATCTTCGGCCCACGACTCTCAATGATATTTGGTTTTTGGCTCTTCATGTGAAAACGTTTGAGCACCCCCGGTTTAGACACAACTGAAAAAACACCTTTCCTTAAATCTTTAATAAATTCTAAACTATGAGTATTATAATATAATATAATATAATATAATATAATATAATATAATATAATATAATATAATATAATATAATATAATAAATAATACAGTGTTATAATAATATAATATGTTATAATATAAAATAAAAAATAATATTGTTATAAAAATTAAAAAAAAAGGTCTCAATAATATAATATAAAAAATAAAAAATATTGTTATCATAATAAAATGTTATAACAATATAATATAAAAATATAAATAAAAAATATTGTTATAATAAACAATAAAATGTTACAATAATATAATGTTATAATATAATATAAAAAATGTAACATAAATAATATTGTTATAAAACTTTATAAAGGTTACAATAATATATTACAAAATAATATCATATAAAAATATTGTCATAATAAATAACATTTTATAACAATATAATATAATAAATATAATATAAAATATAATTCAATATAAATAACATTGTTATAATAAAATGTTACAATAATACATGTTATAATATAATATAAAAATATTTAAAAATAAACAATATTGTTATAAAAATGAACAGAAGGTTAAAACAATATAATAAAATATAATATAAAATTATATTGTTATAATAAATAATAAAATGTTATAATAATATAATGTAATGTAATATAATATCATATAATATAATATAATATAATATAATATAATATAATATAATATAATATAATATAATATAATATAATGTAATGTAATGTAATGTAATATAATAAATCTATATCACATTACCTTTTATTTACCATATCTAAAACATACTTATTACTTATCTAAGTCTAACATTCTTTGAATGTTGTACATGACTTGTGCATTATTCAAAAAGAGGAAGTTTTTTGCCTCATAATCATAAAATCACCTTGATAACCAGTAACTGAAGTGATTTTTAGTGTGGGCCATTTCCTTCAGCAGTTTCCTCTGCTGTGGCCATGCAACATTGTTCAACGAAGACACAGAACACACTCACACACACGCACACGAAGCAACTGCCCAGCTGATAAAGCATCTCATGATGAAATGACTCCTCGAGCATAATGTAACAGAATCTGTGCGCATGAGAAATATGTGTGGATTGTAGTGATTTACCTTGCCGTCTGAAGACATCTTTAGGTGTAAGGCAAGAAAGAGAAGCAGAGCAGTTACAGCTCTCTATCTACAACTACAATATCATTCACTATCTAGAAGCCGTTCAAATCTTTTTCCTGTAAAAGGTCGATGACTGTCAAATTTACAACTGATCAAAGAGCTAAACAGTTCTGAGGTTTCACAATCTGTTATAGTGCATGACTAAACGCAGTCAGCATGGCCAAATTCGAAGCAGCCTGTCCATGAATAAAGCTTCATCTGAGATTTTAGTTAAAATTTAGTAAATATAGCACAACTGCTAATGTAGTTTCTAAAACTGGTAACATTTGGGCAATAAATGATCTTTGAAAGAAGTCTCTTGTTTACGATCTGAAAAAAAAAAAAACTGTTTTCTACTTTTTTATTTATTGCAGCTACCTTGAAAATTGTGTGCTCCTCTTCAAAGAACTGGATTGGTTATCTACAGGATATTTGATATTTTAGATTGTATCATTTAAGTCTGTCTTTGTTCAGAAAAATAAGAGAATCTAATCTAATCTAATCTAATCTAATATAATCTAATATAATATAATATAATATAATATAATATAATATAATATAATATAATATAATATAATATAATATAATATAAAAATATAATATAATATAATATAATATAATATAAAAATATAATATAATATTATATAATCTAATATAATAATTCTGAAAATATATATTGACATTGATCTACTATACAAAACTTATTAATGTGATAAGAAATCCTATAATGCTATATAAACCTT
This sequence comes from Danio rerio, assembly GCF_052040795.2. Taxonomy (NCBI): domain Eukaryota; kingdom Metazoa; phylum Chordata; class Actinopteri; order Cypriniformes; family Danionidae; genus Danio; species Danio rerio. Next base: position 35,208,690 of record NC_141039.2, on the reverse strand, counting down.
AGTTATTACTATCATGCAACTTTATAATGAATTCTTTTGTTTGATGTTTCTCTCAGATTAATAAAAATGTAATAATAATCCACTTGTAAAGTGTGACGTCACACAAAGCAGCTTCTGGATCCAATGGGAAGGCTTAACAAATATTAATAATAAACGTTTACAAAGCCATGTATTAATTTCGAAAATCATGAACACAAAAAATTTACATAACAATGCCTAATTTTAGACGGCCAGAAAGTGATTATTTTGCAATAAATTGTTAAAATATCGATGTCTGTAATGCAACAAGTCTACAGACTGTTGTGTACAGCATGATTTTATTAAAAAATGTAATGTAAAAGTAGCGGCTTGGACCCGAAACAACATCGCAACTTAACAAGCGGATAGCAAGTATTAGCTTATATTTAAAGATAAATTTAATTCTTTACCATCATTTTATTAGTTTACCATGAACTTGACAAACAAAAAAGACTTTCCAAAAAGTCTTACTGATTTATATATATATATATATATATATATATATATATATATATATAAATATATAATATAGTAGCTTTATATATGTTAATTACAATGCATCCAAATGCCCTACAATACACTGAATATCTTTATATTGACCCTTCACCATAAAAAAGCTGAAAGCTGATATTATGTGCAATTCCAATCCTATATTTTCCCCAATATATCCTAAGGTGCCGTATGTTGGGCTTCTCTTTTAACTCTCTTTCTCTCCACACTCAATATCATAATATTTTCATAAGACACAGGACAGTTAGGTCTGACCACCAAATGACTGCGTTATGTTGAATTACTCTCATTTACTGCTCTGGAATTTGTTCGACAATGGAAAAAGAACGCTGTTATGTGTCAGTTACCAGAGATTTGGAGTTCTGTCGAGATGGAGGCAGGAAGTGGCGTATGTTGGTGGGAGCCTCTTTCTCAATAGAGTGTCTCCTCTGAGGAGCAATGCGTTTGTCAGGCTGAGGTGTGGAAGAAATGGGCAGGAACTGAGGTGGAGCTGGAAAAAAAGATGGAGGACAAAAAATGATTAGGGCTGCATGATACTGGGAAAATATGCAATGTTGTAGAGTGTTGCGATATCAATAATTTTCATGATATAACGAACTGGCTAAATGCTATCCTTATGCTAGTAAAATGCAAATTATTTATTTACGTTAAATAACTATGATTATTAACATTTCATTTATGGTGTATTGTATTAGTGACCATACTTAAAACAAACAGGTGCTAACTAAAAATAAAGGTGCAAACATTTAGGGCCCTAATATCCACCCGGCGCAATAAGACACAAAATGTGTTTGGTGTGATTTGTTGCAATTTTCAGACCGGTGCAACAGTAATTTTCATGTTTTACACCACAGTGTTTAAATAGTAAATTAATTTGCACCACTTTGTGGACTAATGGGTGTCTAAAAAAAAAGTGTGTTAACGCAGTGGTCGTCAACCACCGGGCCGCGGACCAGTACTGGTCAGTGGATCAGTTGGTACCAGGCCGCACAAGAAATCATTAATTATTTCAGTTTTATTTATGATCTGAGACTGAACAATCTTTTATTTCGAAAAGTCTTTTATTTTGGAAAAATGACCGTATTCTCTCGCTTACATCTTGGTCATACGAGCGTCCAAATTTAACCCACAAGCAGCATAATGCGTAAGAAACAAATGTCTTTAGTTTCTTTGCTAAGGGGAAAAAGCCCAGTGAACTGCCAAGGAATAGATCCGCAACCCATTTGTCAACTAATCTGGTGAATCCAGCATATCTGTGCAAGAAGATCAACTGATGGAGATCGCAAACGACGGCGGCCTTTTAGGGGCCGTTCACATATCGCGTGTTTCTAGAGTTTTCACAAGTGTGTTGTTTCCAATGGAGGTACGCGGCTTGAGCACAAGTGGTGTGACGTGCTTGCACCAACGAGTCCTGCAAGCGCACTGCGAGTCACGTGAAAAGAATTGACCAACCAGCTCCAGCTAGGGTGGAAAATACACATTTCAGTAAGACTAATAATCTCAGACAAACACAGAACACTCAAACACTGCAGTGCTTCGTGATTTTCTCCATAAATAAAACTTGTATTAGAGCAATGAGCATAGAATCACCAAGAGGCGACACTCTAGTGCGATTTGGGAAACAGTCACTAGATGGAGCGAAGCAATGAAAATTCTAATAGAACAATTGCATATGATAAGTCTAAAAAATAAACTATTAAAAGTGCTGATGGTTGTGATAGTAAGTGTTGTATTGTCGTCTTTCAGGTTGTATCTCAGCTTTAATGCGCTTTTTAAATAAATAAACAAAAAACACAGCAGCTGCTTGCCATCGAGACAGCAATAAGATCAAATAGAAAGCCGACCGCTTTCACTCCAAAATGGTGAAATCCGGGGCTGTTGATGGCGCTGCTGTTGCAATGGAACGTTCTATTGAGTGTCGCCTCTTGGTCATTCTAAGCTCTTTGATTAGAGTGTCAGCAATGTTTTGTCAGCTTGTCATCCTCTGAGAAAACAGTTGATGGTTGCCTAGCAACCTAATATCTACAAACACCAGGAAAAATCAAGAGAAGCAAAAAATGGAAACATTTAATTGACATTTTGTAGGTTGTTTTTTTTTTTTTTGCAATATTTTACATGAATTTAATTGTATTATCTTTCAATTTTTATACATGTTTGGTGATTAAAATATTATTATAATAAATATATCTGTTTAATAAATCTGTTTTGTTTAAATGCAGCAAAATACATTACCTATATTTACTGTGAAATGGACAAAAATATTCATATTCATTTTTCAAAATGGGGTGTAGTCAAATATGCTGAGCACTGTAGATCTTGCATATACTATTATCAAAATACCAATATTTTTTCAATATATTGTGCAGCTCTAAATACAATGCGCAAAGTGACTTTTCCAAACCACTCTGATGATCTCTGTTTGAATGAGCTTCATCGTATCTTTAAACAAAAAGTGGTACATTTAGGACCATTTTTGGTACATTTAGAATTACATTTAAAGTGGTACATCACCCCACACACCCTTAAGCCAATGAACTTACAGACACAAAAGCTAAAAATAACTATTTACTCACAATCTATTCACCTGCATTTCTAGGTGGTTTCCAAATCAAGTGATTTCTTAAAGTGATAGCTCAACAAAAATATGTACATTTGCTGTTCATTTCCTCTCATCCTCAGGCCATCCAAAATGCAGGTAAAATGTTTTCTTTGGTAGGAGAATTTCACCCTGCTGAAAAATCCAGCCTAAACCAGCCTAGGATGCTTGGCTGGTTTTAGTTGGACAACCAAGCTAGTTTTAGAGGGGTTTTGGCCACTTCCAGGCTGGTTTCCAGCCATTTCCAGCCTGGTTTTAGCTGGTCAGGCTGGGAGATGACCAGCTAAAACCAGCTTGACCAAGCCTAGCCAGGCTGGGAGCCCAGCCAAAACCAGCAATGTCCAGCTTAAACCAGGATAGTCAAACTGGTCTTAGATGGTTTTAGCTGGTCACTTTCCAGCCTAACTAGCTAAGACCAGGCTGGAAATGGCTGGAAACCAGCCTGGAATTGGCCAAAACCCCTCTAAAATCAGGCTGGTCAACCAGCTAAAACCAGCCAACCATCCTAGGCTGGTTTAAGCTGGATTTTTCAGCAGGGCAGGCAACACAAAACAAATATTTTTGTCTCCTGAAGACATATTGAGATCTTATGAAGCAAAATGATTGTATTTTACTGTACTTTTTTAGCAATTTTTCCAAGTATTAAGTTTCTTCAAGTCAGTGAATTGAATGAATGAGGCTCTAACTGGCATCACAGGATCTCTGGTCGGAGTGGCTGTCAGGCAAATCTGAAAGTGAGTTTTGACTTGTGAATTTGGGTTGACTCAGGCTGCAAATTGTTTCAGATTATTCAGTGAATCTGGATTAATTAGATCATCCAGTCCACTAAAAGAAGCAGTTCAAAAGAGTAATTCATTGGGAACCAGATATAACTTTGTACCACTTGAATGAGGCTGCGGATTAAAAGTAATGCTGCTGTAAATTACGCTCAGCTAAATGTATCATTAGGAGCCAAAGGTATTAATTACATTTTGCCTGAATATTTTGACAACAGTTTAAGCGAAAACAAATAATCTCGGATGTTCTGAGAGTGAGTGAATTGATAGCAAATGTTCATTTTTGACTAAACCACCCCTTTAAAAGCAACACTACATATTACAAATAACTGTAGGCTCTTTGACTGATTATTCAGGGGGGCTAATAATTTTGACGTCAACAGTATGTCTTTATGCCACATACGTTTTTTGCCCATGACAGACTCTGGAGACGTGTCCTCAACCAGTGAGGTGGATATGCTGGAGCTGCTGTCAGATTTGCGGGTGCTTTGCTCCTCCTGGATGAAGAAAGCGAGGCAGGTGATTTGCATATATTTGTCGTATTCAGCAGGATTCTTCAGAAAATTTCAAGCACACTCACCTCAGAGTCAGAGCTGTCCAGTTCGGCTAGTGTAGGTGCTTTGAGTAACCTTTTCCTCTGGGACAGTGAATGCCCTCCGGCTACACCGTTCACAGGACTTCGAGCCGGTGACGTGCCGTTAGCCAGAGATAGTGTGCTGATGGCCAACTTGCGAGGTCCATCTGGGATATCTGTGTGTTGACATAATCAGCAATAAGAAAAGAGATGGCCAACGCATGAGGAAAAACAGGGTTTTTGTTCACACAGCGCACAACTCCTAATTATTTGTCGAATGTGATCTTGAGAACTGGATGTTTGCATTGTCTGTTTGGAAATTATGAAATTGGATTTGTCTGGCTGTCTTGAACATTAGCCTGAAGCTTATAAGCATTCTTCTTAAACCGCCATACAGGAAAACAGAAAATAGTTTGCCAATTATGGCACCTTACCACCTCACTTACTGGACACATTTATAGAGATACTGGGAAAGAAACTCTACTCTTTGACAACATAGCGAACTATAGGATTATAAAACAAAATCTGAATGCAGATATAGCTTATAGTTCATCTCTCAAACAACATTCAATTAGACCAATTAAAAAAAATACAGCAGGCAAAATAAGTATTAAACACGTCAACATTTTTCTCAGAAAACATGTTTCTAAAGGTTCTGTCGACTTGAAATTTTCACCAGATGTTGGTAACAACCAAAGAAATCCATATATGCAAAGAAAACACAACTAATTAGTTTGCAAATTAAGTTATGCATAATAAAAATAAATTACACAGGAAAAAGTATTGAAAACATAAAGAAGGAAAGGTGTAACAAGGCAGGCCCAGACAGCAGCTGAAATCTCTCAGTAGTTCTTCAGCAACCCTCTGTAGTTCATTGTCAGGATATTGAAATCTGATCCGGCACCTCATTTTAACGATCCCCCTCCTCAACCTGCCCTCTGTTCACTTTCTTTCGTGACTCCCCAACGCTCTTCATTTTTGGCCGCGACTGACACCCACCCCCCAGCTCTTCACTTTCTTCCGCGACACTCCTCCACCATCCAACATCAAGATTTTTTTGAACATTCAAGATTTTTTTGTAGGTTTCAGTAGTTCAGTACTTTTTGCCATTTCATTGTTATTACACATAAGATTGTTTTGTTTTGTTAAATTTTTATGTTTGTATTGTGTGGGTTTTTAGCATAATCTGGTTCAATTCCATGTCAACAGCTCTTTTAGAAATATCATTCCCAGGAAAAAACATGACGTGTCCAAGACTCATTTCCCCCACTGTATTTATGTTTCTGTAAACAACTAAACAGATTTGAGAGGTGTATACCAAAAAACTATTGTTTTTTTAATGAACAAAACCATATGTTGTAGGTTACTACGCTCAGAAACAGATGGCCAAAGTGGATCAGGGTAAAAAATTACACAGGGTAGAATATAGTCATGAAATTACATAACGCTGACATCCACAGCAATGAAAATAAACATTCAAAAGCTTGGGATTGGTGAGATTTTTTTTCATAGAGGACATCTTAATAAGAAATCTCATATGCTAACCAATGCTGCATTTATTTGATGATTTGATGAAAAATGAAGCAAACCAGTAATGTTGTGAAATACTATTCTATTTTATAAAAAAAAATAAATAACAAAAATAAAATGAATAATAAAATAAAGTAACATTGTATGCATGAATGTATGTGTGTACAGCTATGGATTACAGAATTTATTAGGTATGGGTTTGAGTAAAAAATTAATATAAAACATTTGTTCTTAGAATATTTTAAGTAGAATATTTTTTCCATAATATAAACCAAATGCCATAATAAAAATTACATTTTACTCAGTCACTTACCTATGAATTCCAAATCCAGAATAACTGAGAATGTTTAAGTGGTCTCTTAAATGTATTCCATAGCTGTACTTTGTAATATACCTAGATTTGCATATTTTCTATATTTACAAAAATATACACTGCAAACAAATGTCCACATGTCAATAGTCCTCGTAATCTGAGACTAAAGTGCGACATTTATAGAACAGAGACGAAAATGGTATAAAAATAAACATTGCAGCATATTAAATATTGATGCCTGCAGATCCCAGAGTTGCATAACGCCTCTTAAACTAGAATAATCCTCATTGAGAAATAAATTCGGTGAGCTCTGCTGTTCAACCACATGGTCTGTGTTTGATTTCAGAAGCTGTCAGTGAGTGTGAGATTCATGCTTGCGTCAGGAATACTTTACCTGAGCTTCTGAACAAGTCCTGTGGAGTGCTTATACTTTTGCCTGCGCCTAGAAAGGAACATATCCTTCAATATGATCCCAACAGCACAAAACAGAACTTTATATGACATTTTACATTTAATCTATAAAACATACTAGTATTTATTTTCATGCTATCAGTACTGTATGGGTTTTTAGATGCCAGATATTGTTTCCATTGTGTACTAGTACCTAATTATTAACTGCTAGTGTGTAAACATTGTATTGAGTGAAAAGAACACAAATGCTTGATATGACAGACATGGTAAAACACTTTCCACTTTTTCTTTTTAAACTTTTATAACAAGAGAAAATAATATAATAATAAAAATATAAAAATTAATACAAGCACTGTAAAATCCAACAGTCAACCTTATCAAATGAAATGAGTTTAGTTAACTCAATGTACTGAAAATTAATTCTACTCATTTGAAAAGAGTTTTGAACTCAGTGTTGAAGGTATTGGGTTAATTAAATATCTTATTACTTCAACTTAAATAGAGTAAGTTCACACTTCACAGTACTCATATAGATTAGTTTTTTTAACTCAAATGGTTTGTTGCATTCGGTTTCCTCAAACGGTTTGAGTTGCCTTAACTCAATGGGTTTTATGCTTAGTTGGTTTGATTTCTCTTCATGTATTGGTTTTTACAGTGCTTAAATTGCTTCGTTTAATCAAATGGATTAAGTTCACAGAACTCATTAGGATTAGTTTTGAACCTAAATGGTTTGTTGCGATCGGTTTCCTAAAATGGTTTAAGTTACCTTAACTTTGTTTGGGTTTTACAGTGTAATTAAATAACGATATATAGCATAACGTAATAATAATACTAATAAAAATAGTAAATAAAAATATATAATAAAACATTAAAAATAATAATAACAATGTGTAAACATTTTTAAAAATGCTATTTATAGACACTCATGAAACTTAGTTACTAAAATCTAATAAATAAGTATTAATGTTTTTTTTATATGTACAACTAGCTACGTACTAGTATTTATTATTAGACACTGGTATCTTTTATAATTATTACTAGTAAAAATTCCTACGTTTTATGTAATAATTAGTAAGAAGAGCCACACCGTTAAAATCCAGTATAAATCCAAATAACAAAATGATCTACTAGTAACATTTCAAATAAACACTAGTATCTAATAAATGTGCACTACTGGTATTGACCACATATATACTATTAGCTAATCATTAAGTACAAGTACATAATAAATAAATACTGTTATGAAATAAATTAGAGCTAATATATTATATTTAATATGCTATTTTGGTATGAAGATCTAATAAATACATATTAGTAATTGATGATTAAGTACTAGCATCTAAAATAGAAGTACTAGTACATAATGAAAATAAATAACTGTACATAAAATAATGAACTGGTCACAACTGGAATTTATAAATTAAATAATTTTAATGTCAGAATAAGCCATATTATGTAATAATCAGTAACAATGTCTAATGGTTAACTATAAAAACTAGCATCTTATAAGTACTAATATTCAATGAATAAGTACTATTATATTTTTTTCAAGTACTTGTATCTAAAGTAGAGATACCCTAACTAGGACACTCGAGCCAAGATTGGCCTATGGTAAGCTTTGATTTGGCCCACCGTCCCATCAAGAAAGGGAGAATGACAGGTATTTATTTATACAACAGATAATGTCATTAATGATTTAACCTAATATTGTGTTTGTTGTACAGTTAAGGTACAAAAAGCTAACTGAAATGAAATGTCCAAATTAAATCATGTAATTGATCTTTTGTTTTTTATGTAAATACTGTCACTTAGTACTGAGGACAATGTACAAGACCTCAGCAACTCGACTATTCAGCATTAAACTCCATTATAACAGATTTTTGTTCATTTTTTAATGTGATACATTCCTTATAAGATGTACAAATATAAAATAGTTTTTGCTATTTATTTTTAAATATTATAAAATGAATTACGAAATCTCCCATGGCAACTTTAATAAAATACAGTTTGCTCTATATTATTTGGTCCAGAACTTTTAATCAAGTTAGATTTTTAGCCCTTTTTAAGAAAATGTTTGGGCACCTATGAAAAGAAATATTTACTAGTAGCATGAAAATAAATACTGTGCTTTATAGATTATGTTAAAATGTCTTGCCATATCTTTCTGAACCTGACATTCACATAGTAAACCAATAGAAGAGTAAGCCACACCTATAAGTGAACCAATCAGCAGCTCTGTGACATCAGCACACAGAAGCACAAACACAGCGCAGCCACACATAAGCAGCAGCCATACTGCACAGAGGATCAGGGAGATGTGAAGGTGGGGGAAAAAACACACAAAGCAGGAGGAATTGCAGAGGAAAGTCCAGTGCAAGCAACCATACTGCTGTGCAATATCAACTCAACTCCAAGCTACTGTATAATCTTATAAAGCATCTTTGCCTGTTTAAAAAAATCTTTGCTCATCATATGTTACACAATTTTCTGTCAATTTCTGACTCCCTAAAGTCTGACTCATGCTGACTATTGTCAACTTATCCAGACTTTAAATCATGGCAAAGAAACTGAAAAAGTCCTTATATTCCAGCCTTTAAATGTCCTGTGTAGTGCTTTGAAATGTGCATTTTGTACTCTAAATTTGATGCAATCTCAACTGAAACATAGACAGGGCGGGACATATAGTAGCTCCTCCCATTAAAAAAAAAACAGCCAATATCGTTGTTTTTATCACAGCTCTGCCAATGAGATTGGTTGAGTTTAAGCGGATCAAATGAAAAGCCAATGAGAAGCATCTTGAAGGGAGCGGGGCTTTTTAGATACTAGAGAGCATTTTATTGGTCAGAAGATTTGACAGTCCAATTTGTTATGAATTCATTAATTATTCATAAATAATTAATTCACCACCACCTACGTCGACGATGCTATCGTCCATCGTGATGTTTCACATTAGACATCACAGAATGCCAAATTGATCGCCCAACCCTATGCTCAAGGAGACATTTAATCAATCCCTGGAGTTGTACGAGGCACTTGTTATTATGCATGGATGCACTTTGTTGGATGGTTGAAGAGAAACAGCCACCTGTTGCCATTGTAGATGGTCTGATGGTCTTTGACTGAACGAAGAATGAAGTCATATACACTTAGAATGACTGACAGTGTCAGTGGATGAGTAAATCATGAGATAATTTTTCATTTTTGGGTCAACTCTTTTAATAAATTGCAAACATTTTTAACTTTTCAAGTTTTCTAAAATGTTATGAAGATATGAAAATGGGGCTAAATTGCATACTTTTTAAGCAAAATATTTCAACCTTGGACAAAGTCAGTTTCATGTCTTGTTTAAGTTTTTACTGGACATGTTAGTGTCAAAGGTTTTACAGAGAGTATTGTGGGAATCTCTTTTTTTTTTTTTTTGTCACTCCATAATTCAGAAAATACTGCGAACAGTCACAACAGATGTTTGCATCATTTTGTTTAGTAGAATAAAATGTAAACCATAATCAGACAAATTATGTATGAACATATTCCTCGGTAAAAATCTCCAGAATACAAGTATAAATAAAACTGTGAAGTTTGGTGAATGTCAGTGCTGTAGAAGTGAAACCTTAGGAAAACATTCTTTTAAAAATATCCATTATAAATAGATATTTTAACTGTTGATTGTTGAGATTTTGTCTTTTCATAATGTGCTTTCTTTAAAAAAATAATGTTTAATGCATTTACACTTTTACACTTTATTTTGATGGCCAATTTGAGTATTAGTAGACTGTCTGCTTAACAACTGCTAAAACTGCTCCTTCAACAGACATTCAACTGTCTTTAAAAAACTTTGCAAGTACATGTCAACTTACACTAACCCTAACTCCAACCCGTCCTAGCAGTCTACTTATAATCTAATGGGAATTAGTTGGCATGTAGATGCAATGTAACTTAAATTCAACAAATGAACCATCAAAATAAAGTGTGACCTTTTGTTGCACTATAAATTTGTTAACAAAGCTGATGATTGCCATTGATTCTCATAGTAGAAAAAATATATGGAATTCAATAACAATAATCAACTTTGTGGTTACAAACATTCTTCAAAATATAATCTTTTGCATTGTAATCTTCAAACACAAATTGATAAAGTGCGACAAACAAAAGCTTTAATGTGTAGTTTGGATCTTAGCATTACATAAAAAAAGCACATTATGAAAAAACTGAATCTCAATAAGTGTCAAACAGCATCTCACTCTATACTCTTTGTTCAAAGCTTGCAATCCTGAACTAAGCAATCTTGTCATTTTCTTGATGACTGATGCTAATGCTATAATGCTATAAACATCAGCACCAGAGGAGGGTGACATCAAGGGTCTGGCACAAGCACACAAGCCAGCGGGGGTCTGTGAGTGAGCAGATACTGAGGTAAAGCCAAAGCCAAGTCTTTACCTGATGAGTCAAAACTGACAGACATGCTAAGAGGACGCATTACTGAGAGAAAACCAGAGGCCATGGGTGAAGAGAGGGAGGAGAAGACAAATAAAGCCATGGGTTAAAACAAGTTCAATGCATTCAATGTCAAATATAATGGATGCTCCACTTCTACAACTGAGCTTATTCTTTAAGAAACAAGAAAGAATAAGTGTCGTTTTAACAATTTCATACCAGACCATTTTAGTATGCAGGTAAAACTGACAAAGCTGCAACTCGCATAACATTACTGATGATTTATGAAGCGTTCTGACAACATATAATGTCAATGTACACATATTAAGGGTTTAATGATACACATATTCTAGTCTTTGAATGTATGTGTAAGGTTTGTTTTAGCAAGGAATCATATATCAGTCTGCATAAACACTTTGATTGGCATTCTCCATTTGTAAGTGTCGTCAAAGGGGAAAGCCCCACCCATTAGTGACGATCTCGCCCTCATTATCATAGAACATTGGTCTTGTTTTTGAAACTGCCACTATGCTGACACATTTGTTGCTCCGCCCTCTTCTGAAACAAGCACAATCCCATTTGACAGTCCCGCTAGTTTTTCATGATTTTTTTTGTTTGGGATTTATCCCGATAAAAATGACCGATTTTGTGGCATTAATTCTCAGAAAGTTAAATGTAGGTTGAAGGTAGATCTCCAGGAACAGGTTGAGCACCTCTGCTCTAGGGACATTAGAGACTTATTTTGCATCTTGTAAAAAGGGGCATAATAGGTTCCCTTAAATTAATGTTTCAACCATAGAAAGAAAACAATATGTTGTAGCATCTCATTCACTGGAACGTATGTCTTATAGAGAAGAACATTACTGAGTATTTGCCTACACGGTATACTTTACTTGACATGTTATTGATGTATTAATTATTTTTTGTTGTATGCCTAAATAAACAATTCGTTAAAACAAGTAATGATAGACAGTGTAAATTATTATATTTCAACAACCAATTAGAACATAGAAAGTAGAGCATTTTAAGCTCTGTTAGGTGACTTCAATACTGAAGTATGTAGCAGAACATCATTAAAACTTACTGGTTCTTTACAATAACATGTTTTCAGCATACAGCAGATATTTCTGATAATCTCCTTTAAGTTTTAAAGCTTTACAGGCTGTAAACGGTGAACTTTGACTCTTTAGGCAGAGGGAGAAAACAACAGAGTCTTTTCACCAAACAAACTGCCAATACCGTATGTGCAAATCTAATGTCTGCTGTAAATCTGGGATATTTATTCAACATGGATCACTCCGATGGAACGAGCGCCAGATTTGTGCTTGTGTAACTGTACAATCATCCACGCAAGCAGCCTAGAGAGCTTTAGGTAAACTAAAATCCCTAAAATCCTTAACTGCTGAATCATACAGCAAAAAACCTGCATAAAAAAACAAAATCGCATCAAATACAATAATGTTCAAAAGTATTGGCACCCTTTGTAAATACGAGCAAGAATGTTGTGAAACAAAATCTGCTTTGTTTATCCTTTTTATACTTTTCATTAAAAAAAAAAAACCCTTGACTTTCATTGAAATTAAACAATTGAAACTTTATTTCACTACAAAATAAATACTTTTCTCCAATTAACAGAGGGAAATAATTGGGAAAACAAAGGCATCGTTTTATTTATTTATTCATTGACCAAGATGATCCATGTAAATATTAATTAAAGATACTGTACGATACGTAAATCTATTACCTTGGAACAATGTGGATCGACACATTCTTGAAAATATACTGAATTAATCATAGGCGAAGAATATTTGACATTTGAGTATGTAAATAAAATGTACAGCCAATAATTAGAGACACAGGGCAGCAACAGAGATGCTGTTAGAGAACACAAATGATTGAGTGTTGCACAAGCAGCCATGCATGAGAATGACACACTGACATGAGCCTCTACAGTCACATACTCACCTCCATCCACAACACTCATATACTTGACATTTAGCATAACTAACAATATTAAGCTGTGGTTGAATCAAATACAATGCTGTTTCAGTAAATAATGCACATAGAATATTGATTTATGTTTAAAAAATGTGTGCTCAAAAAAATAAATATATATTTGTTTTTAATAATTTTACGTTATTTAATTACTGTTTTTTCAAATTTAATTTAATTTTAAATTTAGGTTTAAACTAAATAATATTGAAAAATTAATAATTATTATTAGAATTATTATTATTAAGAAATATTAAGAATTATTAGCCCCGCTTTGAATTTTTTTCTTCTTTAAATATTTGCCAAATGATGTTTAACAAAGCAAGGAAAATTTCACAGTATTTCTGATAATATTTTTTCCTTTTGGAGAAAGTCTTATTTGTTTTATTTCAACTAGAATAAAAGCAGTTTTTATTTTTTTAAACCATTTTCAGCTAAAAATGTTTTTTTTTTTTTTTTTTTTTACTTAAGTGTCTGTTTTTATGACAGCAAGCTTGGAAAAATGAACTCACCGAGTCGACTCCTGCGGATCATATCAGGAGACACGGGCCTAAGCTTTCTCTCTGATCGGATCTCCTCAAGGATACGCTCATGGAGAGTCGGAGGTTGAGGAGCATGAGGCTTCAGTTTACGAGCAGAAACCTTAAAGCACACACACACAAACACACACAATCATTTGTAAGTTTGGGTATAATTTCAAATTAATTTTAGCAGAAACTGTCACCTTTGATAGATAGTCAATATAAGTCCAAATGTATAACACAAAGATTCACTGATTCTTAAAAGTCCAGTCTTACTTCCTGCAGGCTTTACTTGATAAAATACAATTTATATTATTGTTACTGTTCAAATCACTGTGTTGTACGTAATTTTCATATAATTAAATTTAGTCATTTAGCAGATACTTTTGTCCTAAGCGACTTAAAATTAAGGAGGCATTCATAGATTCAGCAAGAGAAGGCCATACACACAAGAAGTGCTAATTATACAAAGGAACTGTTAAATAATTTAGTGCTAGAGTAAGGGGGTGGGGTTAGAGAAAGAGAGAGAGAGAGAGAGAGAGAGAGAGAGAAGGATGTTTCTACAGGCGGTTTGTCAACCCCACTCACCCATGTGAAGCACACTTCATTAATGCATTTCTCGTAGTGATATGCAGTGATTGCAAAAAATTTGTCTGGTGCAAATGTGCAAAACTGGTGCAAGTGTTGGTTAAAGTATTAGCAAGATGAAAGAGTGTGTTTTCTACAGGTGGTTTGTCAAGCCCACTCACCTGTGTGAGGCACACTCAGAATTGCATAATGATATCTTATATGACAACTGCATAATTGCATATGATAATGCTATTATAATGATAAGAATAAATTATATTGTAAGATTGACCAGGCAATAATCTGACCAATCGGAGCAGAGTAGGCTCTTGAAAAAACGTGACTTAGAGAAACTGGATTCTTAAACTAACCATTTCAGACAATATAAAAAAGGTCTGATGCTGTAATGTATATTTTCACATTACATCATCATCATCATCATCATCATCATTATCATCATTGTCGTGAAATGCATGTAAACCTACTGCATAAGGCTGAATTAATGAATTACAATACTAAATTTGAATTAGTATTTGTGTATATTCTGACGCTCACAGGATTTAATGGAGGCCTCGATCGAATGAACTCCAGGATGATCTCGTGAGCACTTTTCTTTAACCTCGGAGGAATGTCACCATTAACCTAGAGCAAAAACAAGACAGAGAAAAGGTTAAAGGTCAGACAGGCTGTTAACAATGAGAAAGAAAACTCTGTCTGTGTCATTGGAAAGAATGCAAGCATGTTTAAAGAATCCATCAAGTAATGAGCTGACTCTGACGTGGAAAATCTCTGAATGTTTTTAACCTTATATTTCAATAACTTTGAAGGTCATGAGTAACTAAACTGCTGTGGTTCCCCATTGACTTCCATTATATTTTTATTTTATAGACGTCAATGGCAGCCATCAACTGTGTGGGTCCAAACATTCTTTAAAATATAATCTATGCAAAACTATGCACAACTTAGGAGTAAATGGTACATTTTCATTGCTGAGTGAACTATTCCTTTAAGTGTCATTCACCCATTCAAATCAAGCCTATAAAAGAGCTTCAGAAAAAAAGGCTGCTTGATTTCTGATAAGCAAAGCAAACATTGTTGTGGTTTATGATCTCCGTAACAAACTGCAATAAAAGTGAACTGAACTGTGCCGTTGGTACAAAGGGAAAACATGACTCATGCTTGTTTGTTCAAGAGGAAAAACGTGAGATTTAGAGATCATATGCACAGAAATGTTTTCCCCGAGTGTCCAGTATTGATTGATGCATTTTTATCCTTACCATGACCTTGCGGAGTTTGTAGCGTTTGGATCGAATGTCATCCATGAGCATCTCGTAAGGCGTGAGCTGGTACTCGATGGCTAGAGGGTTATACTGACGCTCCTGCACCTTCTTCAGCTTCACGCCGTGCCTCAGGTCCCTCATCACCTGCACCCAAAACCGAGCCTGTGGAGAATATGCAAAATATGTACTTAGTCTAAGTAAATGATCAAACAGGATCTTAACAGCACATACTCTGAATGCATTGTGCCCATGGGGAATGGGATTATAGGATTGCTCTTACCCAGTCAGCATTCTGCAGCTCATTCAGGTCTCTGACGGGCTCCTCTGTTTCTCCTTCCATCTTCCGCAAATTCTGAGAATAAAAATGCAAACATATGTAGTTGAATATATTTTAAAAGTTCCATATACACATATATACATGAACATATACACACACATATACCCATACCCATATATGTATACAAACACAGTTATTTTTTACTTTTGTACATAGTTTGTCTATTGTTTTTTTCATTTATACATATTATTTCCAAAAGATAAATAATTGATTGAATTAAATAGATTTATTGAGATTATTATCTCACAGGAAACAAATAAATAAATTTTATTTATTAATTTTAAAATTTAAAAAAATCTTAAATTTTCAAATAAATAAATTAATAAATAAAATAAATAAATAAATTATATATTATATATATATATATATATATATATATATATATATATATATATATATAGTCATTCAAATCCCAAATACATAAATATATTATACAATAATAATATATAATATAGTATACAAATATATGCTAAGAACTACATTTTTAAAAACTTTTTATTAGGACATAATTTTTTTATCCCAAAAATATTTTAAACATAAAATACATTAAATTATAATACATACATCATGATGATAAAAAAAACACCCAAATATCTACATACCATACAATGTTTTCAGCATTTCTGAGTGATTATAAATATACAGTATAATGCCCTGGCTTGTCCTCAGTTTGGGGTCAAACGAGGAACATTCAATGTCGCCATGATGAGTCTGATTTGTAAATCGATTCATTCTCATGTGACAGACATTACCAGTAAGCATGCCAATATTAAAGCACAATTGATACGCAGCTAATGCTGTCTTTAACTAATTTAACTAGTCTGCAATACAGCCACACCCACTAATCGACTGCCAAAAGGCCATTTCCAAACCGGGTGAAGCTGGGACAACAGCAACAATGACAGACACTGTTTTTTAAAGTTAGTGGTCAGCAACAATTACACAACACACTCAGCCCAGAATATTCTCTCATCTCGTTGAGCTTTAGTGATTTTGACATTCATGGCAAAATAAATGAGAGTTACTATCATTGGACAAATGAAAGTGTATATCTTTAAATTAATACAAAGATTTATTTGTTTGTATGTTTAATTAGGATTTGTTTAGTTTTTTTGTTATAACTCTCAAATGACGTAAGCCAGACTTTTGGTCAGAATGCAGAACAATGAACTATTCTTAGCTATTGGTTATTAGATTGCTTATTAAAGTTAAATACTGCAAGCAAAAACAACTGTTGATTTTTTTTTAGTCTATACAGGTACAAAACTCCCCATTTAAGTGTTTCTTTTGCTGCATTTGATTAAATTGTGCCTGTGGAATTTAAATTAGACAATGTATTTTAAATCAGTTTTTTCAAAAATGATGTTTCCCCCTTAAAGACATGTATTATCTAAAAATCTATATTCTGAAGGTTTTAACAGAGGGATAAGTCTGAACATATTTTGCCGCATTATATTTATTTTATGGACCATTTCAATGTGGTGATGACATTGGCCCGTGAACATCTCCTGCCTGTTGGTAAACTATTTCATAACTGTAATAAGAGGAAATTTAATCATAACTTAACGTTAAACCAGATATAATGACATCAATATGTTGACCTTTTCGAATTCATTTCTTTCCTATTCTACAAAAGTTGTGAAATTAGTTTTTTTTCTCACAGGCTGTTTAAAGCATTTTATGAATTGTGTAATAATAAAAGGGGTTACCACAATCCCCTTTGCAAAACATGACTAAAAAATAGTTTTAAATTAATTAAAAATTAATTAAAAATTAAAAAATTCAACAATTTTGAACCTGTTTATTGTTCGATATTTACGACATGTATGTAATATAGCACATGGACTGCCTGACAAAAATCTTGTCGATGATCCCAGTTGTAAAAGCAACAAATAATAATAACTGGACTTTTAATTGATCATTTGGAAAAGTGGCAAACGGTAGATTTTTCTGATGAATCATCTGTTGAACTGCATCCCAATCATCACAAATACTGCAGAAGACCTATTGGAACCCGCATGGACCCAAGATTCTCATAGAAATCAGTTAAGTTTGGTGAAGGAAAAATTATGGTTTGGGGTTAAATTCAGTATGGGGGCGTGCGAGAGATCTGCAGAGTGGATGGCAACATCAACAGCCTGAGGTATCAAGACTTTTGTGCTGCCCTCATTACCCCTGATGTTGATTTAGCAGGAATGAACAGAAACACACTCACTGGGCTAATAAGATCTGAACAGATAGAGTCTGATCTCCTAAATCAAAGTTAAACTGTGCTGCATCACAAACCACAATCCGAAAACATTTCCTTTATGCATCAAACATTCAGAGACTTTCTGAATCACTGGAGCAAGACTATGTGTATCAATGTTGCTCATATTAAAAGAGCCGAGCAGCTGATTCTTCCTTTTTTCCACTTGTCCTTCACTCCTCCTTTCCTCTAAAACATTCACTCACTTATTCCAAAAGCTTTTGGCAGCTGGTCTGCAACTTGCTGCCCGATCAGGCAATGCCTCTGCAGGCAGTTTTTGTGCACAAAGAGAGTTCATGCATTCAAAAAACATAATGGATTACTAATGTATAATTAAAAGCTGTATATGTACTGTAGAAGTGCATTTACATACGCACTGACCACTAAACCATGTGTGAGCCTTTTCACTAAAATGCCTTAAATTGCAACAAATAAAGAAAAAAATATTACATTACAATCTAGATAAGGTCCTTGCAATCAGTTTTTCTTCAACTTACCTTTTATGTATGTGTTTGAATAAAATGCTGCTTTTTTGTTTAATTTTTTTAAATTACTATTAAAATTTCTTCCAAATTTTACAAGCAAAAATTGCCATTTAAACCATTTATTTGCAGAAAACCATTGGTGTGAGTAGTACAAGAATAATTTCCAGCTATTGCCATGTCTGCCGCTTTAGGCACTATTTAAATCTATATATTTTAAGCTAATTCTTTGATGAAGTAAAAATGATCATGCCAATAAAAAAAAAAAAAAAATATATATATATATATATATATATATATATATATACACACACACACACACACACACACACACACACACACACACACACACACACACACACACACATATATATATATATATATATATATATATATATATATATATATATATATATATATATATATATATATATATATATATATATATAAAGCAAAAACAAAAATCTAAATGTATATTTCATAACATTTACTAGTATTAATAGTAATGCTGCATGATTCAGGCTAAAAAAAGTCAAGTTTTTCTTTTTATTTATTTATTTATTTATTTTTTGCTTATAATCAAGATCATGATTTTCCCATGATTCTGTAGATAAAATAAAGGATCATCAAGAAGGCTATTGTTATTGCTATTCTCAAACATATGGTAAAACAACAATAATAATAATTAATAATAATAATAATAATAATAATAATAATAATAATATTAGGTCTATGTGTAGTTCTACTGTTGCTTAAAATTCAGTATTTTGCATACACTTGGAATGGTGGACTTGAACAGACTTTAAATATGTCCTGGTTGTTAATTTACAGTAAAGTGATTTTTTTAATAAGGTGAAATTAGAATACAACTACTCATAATTCTGAAGTTGAATTATTGTGTTTGAAACATGTGCTTGTCACCATTTTTGTAGGGTCAATTCGAGATTGCAACCTTTTTTGGATTAATCGTGCAGCCCTGATTAGTAGTGTTTGAACAAAATGCTCAGGTTTGTGTTTTTATTCCAAGGCTCTAATAACATTTCTTCCAATTTTTAAAAAAATTTGATTTGCTTTAATTGACAAAATAAGCAAAACTTATGTTGTTTTGTTGTTCTTTGAATAATGCAAAATAAAATGAAGCTTGTTTGATTAGTGTTGTAGTGCAGTGTTTTCTGTATACTTACAAACCTACATATTGAGCAAAACTCATCTTATTATTCACCTTCAGGTATATACAGTAAATGTAAAAAGAAATTGGTCTACAAAAGCTTTGGAGTAGATTCTCTTAAATAAAAAACAGAAAACAGTAAACCCTTTCCATAGATGGGAAACATCAGTCTTAAAACTCAATTTTTTTAAATCAACACTTTTAAAGTAACCTAAAATTTATACATCATCCCAGAACTTTTAGCATACTAAATTAAACATTCAATAATCAACTCATTTGAACTTTGCACAGTATTTACAGCAGAACATATGCCATATCCTCTGTTCAGTGAGAAACTATAGCAGGCAGGTTCATGCACACTAATGCCTAAGGAGAAAGAACACATTCATTGGGATAAGGCTTATATGACATGCTGTTCACATGCCATTTGATTACATGTTACAGTTTAAATAGCCACATTCAGTACTAAAGAGGGCTAAACATGCCTGTCTGACTACGCCAGTTATTCAGCAATCAATCCGCTAAGAAACGGCTTCTTAGGAGCTTTAGCAATTTTTTCAAGGGATTACACAGCAAACATAAGACCGTAGTCAGTTGTCAAGAGCGCATATACAACAATATACACACAGTGAGGTCAAACTAATTAGCTCTCCAGTGAAATTTTGATTCTTTTTCAAATATTTCCCAAACTATGTTTGTCAGAGCAAGGACATTTTCACAGTATTTCACATGATGTTTTTTTCCTTCAGGAGAAAGTCTTATTTCATTTAGTTTGGCTGGAATAAAAGTAGTTTTTACATTTTTAAATACAATTTTAAGTTCTATATTATTAGCCCCCTTAAGAAATGTATTTTTCCAAATGTCTACAGAACAAACCACTGTTATCCAGTGACTTGTCAAATTAAGCTAAATTAATTAATGAATTAAACTAGTTAAGTCTTTTATTGCACTTTAAGCTGAATAATAGAACCTTGCAAAATAACTGGAACAAATATTATGTACTGTCATCATGGCAAAGACAAAAGGATTTAATTATAAGAAATTAAAACCATTCAGTTTAAACCTGTTGAAAAAATATTTCTCTCTGTTAAACAGCACTTGGGAAAATATTTGTAAAATAATCACAATTTCTAATAATTTTGACTTCTAATTTTGTACATCTATAAACTGTGAATTTCTTACGCATAACCGTGTGAGATCTCTTCGCTCTATGGATCGTCTCTATTTGCAAGTTCCTAGATAACGCTTAAAATGTCGAGGTGATAGAGCTTTCTCTGTAGCAGCTCCAAGACTCTGGAACGATCTTTCACTCTCTTTAAGAACAGCTCAATCTTTTGAGTCTTTTCAGGGGTCGCTGAAAACACACTTATTTTCTTTAGCTTTTAATCATGTGATGTGAGTTTATGTGTTTTATTTTATGTATATTTTACATGCGTTTTATGTGTTTTATGTACAGCACTTTGGTAATCATTGTGATTTGTGAAAGTGCTATGGAAATAAAGTGAGTTGAGTTGAGTTGAGTATGTCTCTGGTGCATTATGTAGCAAGTGCAGGTTTATAATGAAATGCCATCAAGTATAGGCAGGTAAAGATGTTCATAATTGATAACTATGAAGATGTCAGAGCAAATCTGTTCAGAAACATTTCTGCATGACTTGATGAGAACATTCAGTCTCTGTGCAGCTAACAGCATGTATGAAAGCTGTGCTATATGGAAATATGGTGGTTGATTAAAAAGCTTTAGCATCTCACTCCTGCAGACAAGAACAAATGCTCATTATAAACTTAGCAATGATGATAAAACGTCATAACGTTTGTTAATAAATCTCGCGGTATTTTCACAAATGGCTCTGAAAATAATTCTGATAATAATATAAATGTGGCAAGTGAAATCAGTTATGATGACTTTTGCTACTTGTTCAAGCTACTTATTTAAAATGAATTCATTAGTTTTTTGGGGGGGCAACATAATTGTTTTTATAAATTTAAGTGAATTGAACATAAAACAATTAAGTTAACTCAATTGATTTGTGTTAGGACGACATGAAGTAATTGTGTGGAACCCAGAATATTTTACAATATACTGAACACAAACAACAGATTTAGTGTGGATAATGCAAATCTTAAATGTTGCAGAGCGTAGTCCTCTAGGAAAACATATTCGCACAGGACTTACAGTATTAAAGCCTCATGAAACAAGCATATTGGCAAAGTGTTGGGTAATACTGTTGGTTTCAATCCACCTCCACAGTCCACGGCCTGTTTATGAGTCACATTAGCTGTCAACCCACTCGCTCTATTCAAGCCCATAAACACAAACAGCCTCATGAGGATTCAAGTTTAAATGGCTGTGTTTGATTTACACCCTGTCAGAAGAGCATCTTTGTTTTAACGCCTAATGTAAAAATGATTATACGGTTTTGGCTGACAAAAATAATACATTTTACATAATAAAAATAAAATACTTCTTCAGAGTAAAAAAATAAACAAAACAAAATGCAATTTCATGGCTTTAAAACAGTGTTTCTCAACCACATTCCAGGAGAACCACCAGCTCTGCATATTTTCCATGTCTCCTAAACCAAACACACCTGATTCAGATAATCAGCTTATTAGCTGATTAGAGACTGAAAGACTCGTAATAGGTGTAACAGACAAAGCAGACATCTAAAACATGTAGTGTTGGTGGGGCTCCACGAACGTGGTTGAGAAACACAGCTCTAAAAGAAAAAATATATGACTAGTAAATGACAGTTGTGGCAAAACAATGCACTGTAATAGCAAAAAAAAAAGCACATGGTTTGGATTTAAAGGGATGGTTCACTCAAAGCTAAACATATTGGCCATCATTTTACTCAGCCTCAAGTGATTCCAAACCTTTAGGAGTTATTTTATTCTGTTGAACACAAAAGATGATACTTTGAAGAAAGCTGATTTCCAATGACACCCATTGTTTTTCCTACAACCGATGTCAATATAAAATTTTAGCTTTATTCAAATTATCTCATAAAACCTCATAAACGTTTGGAATAACTTGAGGGAGAGTAAATAGGGAGCCAATTTTTATTTTTAGGAGAACTATCCCTTTAAGTAAGCAAACAATAATGAGTTTGTGGATGACATTGTTATTGTAGTAATATAATTTGGGTTTTGCTGACAATTCATAACATTAGGTGTAACTACTGCATTGTGTTGCTTTTTATTTCCTAAAGAACAATCTCAAAAGATGTATCCAGCAGTCCAATTCTAGGATGACAATGCCAAGATTCATCTGAAATTGTGAAAGCAAGCTTCATTTTCACATATAAATTGACCACCAGTTGATCTGTGCTCCATTTAACTCATTTTTATTATTATATGAAGTTGGGATTCATATACATTTTTACTACTAAAAATCCAAGACTTTTGCAGGACTTTCAAGTTAATTTTCATGACCTAATATTTCATGTAATGTCTACCAAAACGTGGTAACTAATAAGAAAAACAATGCACGTTCAAGTTTCTTACAGCACATCAATAAGCATGCAACAATCTATTTAGTTTCAATTCATTTTTATATCCCTGTAAAATTTATTTAGATAATGTTTACACAGCATGAGCACGTTTAAGACAAATAACCTACACTCGGCCACTTTATTAGGTACACCTTATTAGTACTGGGTTGGACTACCTTTTGTCTTCAGAACTGCCTTAATCCTTCGTGGCATAGATTCAACAAGCAATGGAAATATTCCTGAGAGATTTTGTTCCATACTGACACGATAGCATCACGCAGTTGCTGCAGATTTGTCAGCTGCGCATCCACGTTTCACCACATCCCGAAGGTGCTCTATTGGATTGAGATCTGACAGTGGAGGCCATTTGAGTACAGTGAACTCATTGTCATGTTTAAGAAACCCGTCTGAGATGATTCACGCTTTATGACAAATTCTGACCCTACCATCCGAATGTCGCAGCAGAAACCAAGACTCATCAGACCATGCAACATTTTTACAATCTTCTATTGTCTATATTTGGTGAGACAGTGAGAGGCACCCGGTGGGGTCTTCTGCTGCTGTAAAAAATGCCATGTTAAAATTCCATGACTTTTCCAGGTTTTCCATGACTGTATGAATCCATAGACTGACAGTATTGAGTAGATTTTACATAGTAAACCTGATGGTCAGATAGTGGCCATCTTTAGGATTATTTTTATCTTCAATAAAACCTTCTGCAAAGTCACAAAGCTTATTTCCATCAAGGGCTGCGTTCATTTTTAGACCAGATCTTCCACCTCCTCCATTATCTGATGATGAGATGTTCACGGTCTACTCATCTGCACGTCTTAAGACTTTTAGCAAGTTTCAGGTCAACTGACGGTCAGCTCAACGTGTGAAAACGAAGCCTTCTTTGAGCCTGTTGATTCATGGCATGGCCATTATGCAATATGGTCATGGGATACGTCTTCTGACATGGAGAAGAAATAAAAAAAGCTGCACACTGCATTAGCTAAAGTGTTAGTTCATCCAAAAAAATTCTCACCATTTACTCACACTCAAGTGGTTCTAAACGTGTATCACTTTCTTTTTTCTGCTGATCACAAAACAAGATATTATGAAGAATCTTGGAAGAAAGCAGCTATTGATTACCATAGTATATTTTGTTTTTACTGTGGATGGCAATAGCAGCTGCTTTCTTACAATCTTCAGTATATCTTCCTTTGTGTTCAACAGAAGAAAGTCAAATAGGTTTGAAACAATTGGATCTGGAACAGAATTTGGGTAAACTATTCCTTTGAGGTGCTGCCAAACATTTAACAAGCCAGAAACATATCAATCACTGCAACTAAGATCTAATCACACAATGATAATAATCTGCTACTCTAAATCCATACAGTGACTGTTTTTTTGGCCAGCCAAAGCACTTTTGCAGCCACACATGAACAGCCATGTAAGCATGGCAGTTTTTTGTAAGCGTCATTACCTCTTTGGCACTCTTGATCTTCTCCAGGAAAGTGCGGAGCTCCTTGGTCTCAGCGTACAGGGCTCGACACACGGCCTGGTAGTGGTTTGGAGCATCAGATGGACTGGGAAGGTGAGACAAACAGAGCTGGAAAAGAGAAAACCATGAGACGTATGATGTTACACCACTAGAGTAGAAATCCTCAAAATATTTTAGTCAGACAAAGCTTTTTTTGATCTAAAAATTGTACTTGTAGAAGTTTTGGTAAAACTAGTTTAGGTCACAATTCATGCTATTAACTACTGGCTTATTACATGCCTATTATTAAGATTATTATTATTAACTGTTTGTTAGTAGTCATAAAGTACACACACACAAAAAAATCAGAAAAAGTTGTGACAGTATAGAAACATTGTACTTCATTGCAGACAATACAACAAATATTATTTAATGTGTTCCTCATGAATTTTATTGTTTTTTTCCAAAGTAAATATGTATGCCAATTTTGGTTCTTGCAACATTTAAAAGATGTTCTCTATTCTCTATTGGAGATAGGTCGGGACTGCAGGCAGGCCAGTCAAGTGTCCTAAACTAAAGTGCTATCAAGTTTTTGTTATTATTTAAATATATATTTATTTAAAAATAAGTATTTCAAGCATATTATTTTGTGAGCATTTATGTCTCTGTACTCCAAAAAAATGTCTAAACTGACAAGGCTTGAAAAGACATGAAAATGTTGGACTTAGTGTTATTGGAGTACTAGTCAAGAAACAAGCTGTTATGACTCCACCTTCTTCTGGATGGTGGGCGAGAGCAGCAGCTTATTTTCATTAAAAGAGACCCACAAAAATGAGCAATTACAGCCTGGTATAATAAATAAATGATCTGTGGGAAACTTTACAGACACATCTAGGAGACTCCTGATACTTATTTTACATCACAATAGGGCTTATTATGAACCCTTTAGTTAATTATTGGCTTTTCATCAACTCACAAACCCCAAAAGTTTGTAAATCCCAGTTTTGGGAGAATAAGGCTATAATTATGTGTTCCTGATAATTTCTTGTTTGGTAAATTGTATCAGTGCATGATTTTTATGACATGTTATGAACATCAATATGTATTGATACTATATATATTGTAATTAAAGTGTTATTTTCAGTCTGACCTAAGATGTACCTAATAAAGCAATAAAAGAAGAAGAAGAAGAAGAAGAGGAAGAAGAAGAAGAAGAACAGAGAATGAGACTATTAAATTACAGAGACATTAAAATGTAGGGAAAGTGTATAGTGTATAGTCCTAAGCTGAATTTGAGTGACACTCTGAAATTGAGCAATGCATTTTAAGAATGTTGTTCATACAAAAAGACACACATTACAAATGCAGAAAATGTCTATATTACGGCTGATAAATATTTAACTTTTTTCAAATTTTACATCATTTTTTAATTTTCAGGCTATTAATTAAGGATAAATAGACATACGACACTTGGATTAATTAAACACCTTTGGACCACTTCATGTCTGCTACTCTTCTAATAAAACTTTTTTTTTTATTAGATGGTTTTGCAATTTTTATGCTGTTGTTTGTTTGTTTGTTTGTTTGCTTGCTTGTTTGTTTGTTTTTTAACTAGTTAGAAACACTTTTCTATCATTCAGATTCCGATGACCGCCATCCTAAAATCTAAAAGCCATCTGAATGGTTGTTTTTATGATTTATTTTAATATAATTTGTATTTATTCTATCCAATTGTTTTATTTTAAGGACATTTTGGATTATTGACATGAATCTCATGTATTTATTTCGATTTATAATTTAGATCTATATATTATTTTATTGTTTATTATCAAAAATATTGGATTACATAATATAACTTTATTAACTTTACTTAATCAAACTTTATTAGCTGTGAATTATTGATTACTTATTTTACATTATTTAACGTTTAAAATGTTGTACTACACTGTCTTATAGTTTATTATACATTAATAAACTTACAGCTTATAGGATATTAAAGATTGTCCATCTGATTTAAGACCAAACAAACAAATCACAGAGAAAATTTAATTTCCAATTTAAACAATTCTTCACTTAAATCTTACCATAAATACAATTCACACATAACAGCCCCTGAACATTCCACTGCACTGCCTCATTTACAAGCAAATTGTTACAGTACGGCTTTAAATCTTTTGTAATTGCTGTGTTTGTCAAGATGTCTCTTTCCTAAAATAGTCAATTGCGTTCCAGAGGACAGGAGTGTATTTTAAGGTCAATGTAGATTCCTTCAACCTCAGTCTGATAAGGTAATCGTTGCATTTCTAAGAAAATCATTGACCAAATCTGTCTGATCAGTTAATCCTGCCGTTTTATACACATTATATTTTGGTACATAGCTAAGAGCCAAACCCAAAGTTTGCATGCCTGGCGGGTCAATAACACGAGCCCGTTCAAAACTCAGTCCCAGGTATAATTGTTTGAGCATGACATGCATTTTAAACACACAATTACGCTGAGCAACCAGCTTAATGACATTTTTCTCCACACCTTCCCTGAGCTCTGCCCTCTTTAGGAATGTTTGACGGCAGATTCAGTCCCTGTGACGTGTTTTGCTGAGAAATCATGCTAGACGAGATTACAGACTGGTGAAAGTGAATGCAACTTGCAAGACCTGATAGGAGGGAGATAAAGAGGGAATATACGGCTATACACTGGGAATGTTATTGCCATATAAGATTCCATAAAAAGTAAAAATAAATATGTAAATAAATAAATAAATAAATAAAGCATTAATACAAATAAAAAAAAAATACGGTCAAGCCGGAAATTATTCATACACTTAAAACATGACTTTTGCTGCTTGCTACTTGTTTAAACTATTTATTTAAAATGAGTTAAAACAAATTTTTACTTTGTTTGCAACAACTTAATTGTTTTATGTTCAATTCACTTACTTTTGAAAAACAATGAGGGTAACTTAATGGATTTGTGTTGTGACAACATAAAAGAGTTGTATGGAACCCAGCATTTTTTACGGTGTACTCCTGCATGGTAAATTCAGACTTAAAGTTAAACTTTTATTCAACCATCAAGTTTGTTTTAAACTGCAAATGACACAGTCATCATCCACAAAATTATAAGACGATGTTCAAGAGGCATCATTGTTGAAAAAAAAAAGCATTTCTTAGCTTTTTTCTTCTTTACATTTGAACAGAAAGTGTCTAAAATTGTTCATACCCTTTCTTATAATCAATAGAAAAAAGCCTTTATTGGCTATTACAGCAATCAAATGCTTGCTATAATTGCTGACCAGTAAATTGCATGTCTCTAGCGATATTTTTAGCGATGAGCTCCAACTTTTTCAAGTTGGAGGGTCTCCTTGGCATCACTCTGAACTTTAGCTCCCTCCACAGATTCTCATTTGGATTCAAGTCAGGACTCTGGCTGGGCCACAGCAAAGTGTAAATGTTTTTGTCTGCTAACCATTTCTTCACCACTTTTGCTGCGTGTTTTGGGCCGAATTTGAATTGTATCTCTAAATTTCTTAATTAGTCATTTTAGAACCTTAAGAATGGCTTGATTTTAGAGATTTTTACTACTGTTTTTCTAATTTTATTTTTTAGACTAATGTTCACTTAGCAATAAAAAACTATAAGTACAGGAGTAACAAAAAAAGGTTTTTATTGTTTTGATCCATGTAAAACTAATAAATTTTGAATTCTAATAGATTTAAATACTCTTAATTTCAATTTTAGTATTAAGAGAAGAAAAGGTCACTCTTTTTACCACAGTTATTGTTAATGTACTTAGTATGAACAAACAATGAACAATACATTTATGATACATTTTTGTTTCTGTTCTTGGTAACAATTTAGTTTAACCTCTGAAAGTCGAGTGCTATTTTGGGCTTTTCACCTGGATTTTACCAACCCAAATTCAAAAGCTTCCCAAATCCACATGCAGAGATGTAAATCCAAATGTTTGGTATAATTTTAAAGAAAACCCTTTCTAAAAATTTTTTTTTAGAAAACACTGTTGATTAAAATAATTGCATATGTTGTCTGTGTTATAATAAACCCTTCAAAAAAGTTTTTTTTTTTTGTAAACTCAAACTTGAAAGTGTACCTTTTAGGTTCAGTGTGGTCTAGGTTGCTGTAATTAAATTTGTTGGTTCCTGCATATGTCAGTAATCATAGGAAAAAAGAAAAATGTCTATCATAATCTATGCAAAAGTTATTCTATTCCAAATGATGAGAAAACAGAACCACTTATAGGGGTATTGGGCCAGTACGGACCATTAATATTTAAAGAACGTGGAAGTAAATGATGTCAGGTTAAGTAACAATCCACACCATTTATTACTGGCTTATTACCTGCCCATTAATTGTTTATTACCACTTATAAAGTATGATCTTATTTTACCACCATAATCCAATGTCTAAACCCAACTACTGACTATTAATGAGCAGCTAATAAGTGATTTATTGAGCTAAAAGTCTTAGTTAATAGTGTGAATTGTACATCAAAATAAATAGTGACCATGTAAGTTAATAAAAAATACAGTTGTTCATTGTTATTCATGCTAACTCATGGTGCATTGACTGCTAACAAGCACAGCGTTTGATTTTTATAATGCATTAGTAAATGTTGAACTATGATTCATAAAGGCTGAACAAGTATTGTTTATTCTTCATTTATGTTGGTAAATACATTACCTAACATTATGAGACTATTAGCCTAACGTATATAAATGAAAACATTACAGATGACAAGTGAACAGTCAGTAATAAACAAACAAGCAAATTGCAGAATAATACAAATTATTATTTAATTTTAGATAAATAGAGGAACACTAAAATAAGGGGGGAAAAGTCTAAATAGATTGAGAATAAGAATTTTATGAAATGAAAATATTTTAGAGGAAATTACTCAAGGAAATAGTTGTTTTTTTACTTTCCCCATTCTAAACAAATAGACGAAGGTGATGAAAGAGGTGGCACATTATCTTCCATTCTCATTTACTTTATCCTCAAATCAATTTCTTTCTAAATGGAGAATCTAAAAGGTTTGTTGGCGGGTGGAGTATAAATTTAGCCAGCCAGATTGAAGAAACTAAATGTCATGGTTCATTTTATCCAACTTCGTTTTATCCAGTCATGGTTCTGTATTATCCAACCTGTCCTGAAAGACCCTTTAGAATAATCTAGAATGTTCTATTACCCAAACTGACCACTACTTGATGCATGTGGTCTGTTTGTTTGCCTTTTTTAACAGATTCCTTGGGTTATGTAGTGGCACATGATTATAATGCTTATTTATGCTAATGCTAGTACCTGTAGCACTCACAGTGTGGTCATATTCCTTCTTTCGACTGCTACCATTGCTAAAAGCTTCTCCTTTTATTTATTGATGACTATGACAGTAATTAAAAGTGCTGCTACTGTCTGGAGGTCTTTATGGAGCTTGAGAGTAATGCATTACTAAAGTGGGCCTGAGGGAGAAGTTAAAATAATACCAGTAGAGAGAATAACAATTACAGTCATCCCAAGAGACATACAGACACACTATTTATGCAAATTAATTGTGCATTCATTACACATTGCTATTTTATTTTTTATTTAACTTTTATGTTTTTACTTTGTTTCATTTCATATTTTGTTTTAGGTCATTTTATTTTATTTTAAAAAATTATATTTCATTTTATTTTTATTTATTTTAATGTTTACTTTTATTTATTTATTTATTTTTTATTTTTTTTTCATATTTTTATTAAATTTTAATGTTTTTATTTTAATTTTATTTTATTTTACTGTTTATTTTCATTTTTTAATTTTATCTTATTTTACTTTTTACTTTTTTTTACTTTTTATGTTTTTATTTATTTATTTAGTTTTTACTTTATTTTTTATGTTTTTATATATTTTTTATGTTTCTATTTTATTTTATTTTAAGGACAGAAATGGGATTATGTTTTTTATTTATTTTTACGTTTTTATTTATTATTTTTTTATTTATTCATTCATTTTATTTAAATTTATTTTCATTTTATTTAATTTTATTTTTGTTTTTATTTATTTTTACAATTTTGTTTATTTTTTTATTCATTTAATTGTATTTATTTTCGTTTTATTTTATTTAGTTTTAATTTATTTTTTGTTTTTATTTTATTTGATTTCATATTTATTTTAATTTGTTGTATTTTATTTTTAAAATTATATTTCATTTTATTTTATATTTTTATTTTATTTATGTTTTTATTTATTTATTATGTTTTTGATTAATTTTATTTTATTTTAAGGACAGAAATCCAATTTAACTACATAAAAACAAGAATTAAGCTGTACTGGGTTAACACCTTTTGTTAAATCACAGTTTGTTTTACAATCGGTCAATGCTTACAGAAATTATGTCCCGGTATCCTCGAACATTGGAGACTTCAGCGTTCTCTTCTTCTCCCTCATCCTCCTCCTCCGTGGCCTCGTATCCCTCATCAGGACAGTCTGTTTCTGTGTCCGCCATGTTGGTCATGAGGTCGATAAGTTGCTCCAGAGGAGGACTCAGTTCTCTCTCCTCAT
This sequence comes from Danio rerio, assembly GCF_052040795.2. Lineage (NCBI taxonomy): Eukaryota > Metazoa > Chordata > Actinopteri > Cypriniformes > Danionidae > Danio > Danio rerio. The sequence goes on along the minus strand of NC_141039.2, from coordinate 35,177,417 downwards.
GCTCCTTCAGGCCATAATCCAGAGCCTTATAGATCATGATGCCCAGAGACTCGATGATCTGCAACAGAAACACACACATTTAACATTTACAATGGTTCTGTCACAATAATGGCATTTCTAACTTTACTATTAGTCATTTGACAGATGCTTTTGTTCAATGTGTCTTAAAACTGAGGAGGCACTTAAAAGATTCAACAAGAAGAGGCAATGCATACTGTTAGTGCTCAGAGAATATGTGCTAGAGTAAAGTCACTGTCACACTGCACTTTTCGCCACATAGACTTCCATTCACATGCATGTGAATGCGACAGACCGGAAATGCAAGCATGTTAAACACAAGTCCAAGCTTGACTGACCTGAACTCTGACCTGCGTAATCACATCACGTGATTGCGTGAAACCAATCGAAGATCAAAACATGACCTCTCTGTACAGAAATTTGAAATATAGAGCAATTGATCACTTTTTAACGTCTAATCATCTTGTTTAATCCCACCCCTTTTGCAGTGCTGTGTGGCAAAATTTCACATGCTCAAACTGTAGTGTTACCACAGTTTAAGGAAGGGGGAGTGTTATTTTTTATAGAGAAAGAAGAGCCCTCTCATAAATGCAATTCTTTTTTTCTTTTTTTTTTTACTTTAATACCATAGAAAAAAATATCAATAAGATACCATCGAGAAATATTCCCACAGCATTAATCAGAAGCAGAATCAGTTTTATTGCCAAATGTGCTTCACACACACAAGAAAATTGTTTTGGCTACAGAAGCTTCCAGTGTACATAAGTGACAAGTGACAACACAAAATAAATATGAAAAAACACGATAAACAAGAAACAGAGATGCAGTTGATCAAAAAGATCTGAATGTTTAATTGTACGGATTTGTTATAAATATAAAGGTTACAAGGTACTGTGTACAATTGCGTTTGGAGAAAGTATTGCATTGTAAATTGTTATTAGGTGCTGTGTACAAGTGCGTATGAGAAAGTATTACACATTCATTCAAATGACAACATTTATGGATGCCTTGATTAAAACTATGCAGTTGTTCTGATTTTTACTTTCCCTGCCAAACATTTTACTGGACAAAACAAAACAAAAACAAAGAATAAAAGAGTGAAATAAAAAAAATATATTGTTGTTGAATTGTATCTAACATTAATTAATAATGCTAAATTAATTTTTCAATCTTTAATTCCAATTTCAGTACTAGAAAAGAAACTACAGTATATATAAAGTTGTCATTGAAAGTACAATCAAACAGTCAGAAACCAATTCGGAAATTACAAACAACAACACAAACTTTAGCGTTTTTTATTTTAGCGTTTTTTTTTTTTTTTTTTTTTAAAGCATGGCAGTAAAACATGAACGCGGTTATGAATATATTAAAACATGTTTGATTGTTGTAAAAAATTCATAATAATGACAAAAAATACTTATTTGTAGATCTGCTTACTTCCAGGTACAACTATCCTGAAGTTGTGGCTGGTCTATTTTGGGATTCTGTTGAATGTGTTCCTGAAAAACCTTCACTCAAAGGGCTATCTACCCCTTTCCCTTAGACTTCAAGCTAAAGAGAATTGGGACACCCCTAAGGGTGAACTAAGGGGAAGAACTGAGGGGTAGAATTGGGACTACATTTCAATTGCAATTTCAATTGATCGTACAGCTCTACTACAGTATTTGTTGAAGCACAAATACATGCATGGCCCCGATTACACTGCCAGTTAAATGTGACCCAATTCCGATTTTTGGCTCATATGTGACACAAATCGGATCTGTTCTAGGACCGTGTAAATACGAAAAACACAAGCATTCAGATATTCAGAGATCGGTTTCAGGCCTCCTTCATATGTGGAAATAAATCAGATATAGATAGGATATGTGACAATGCAACTGTCATGTAAACAGGCACATCGGATTTATTGAGGCATTCTGTTCTGTACATCATTAAACTTGCGACAATGTGGTGCTTCTCCGCGGTTTAATGACAGAAAGAAGAGCGTGTGTGGAGATGCCGACGCGGTAAACAACATCAGAGGAAACACAGAGGAGGAAAGTGGTCAGTCGCCACAATTTGCTCCCAACAGTCCTGAGAACTCTCTCGTACCCACGAATTCCTCTGAATGGTGGAGGACATCATAAAGCATATAAACCATAAGCGCAAGCTGCGATGACGGCCCTTTCCCACCACCAACCTCAAAATCATTTTAAAGTTGGGCGAACTTCGTGTTGTAACGTTTGCTTTTTGTCGCACAGCAGTCTACATGTCACAACCAGCGATCGCTCCCCAGAGGATCGCTGGTTCTCACACGAACTCAGGACTTCATTTCCGCATTCCCCAGGACTACACATTCATACATGCACTGCTCCCAAACACGCACGCCTGCTCACTCATGTATCCTGATTGCAAGCACCAGCTGAGCCTTGTTCACAGACTGATTACATCCCATTCATAAGCCACCCTCTCACGCTACCAGTTGGCCGAGTCTTGTTTTCCTAGTAACATTACAACGCGTTTCCCTGTCTTGTTTCTCCGTGTTTCGATCTTAGCCTTGTTTCCCAGTTATCCTGTTAAGCCGCCTGCCTTTTGACCTTCTGCCTGTTTATATCGACTACGATTCTGGACTGCCTGTATATACCTGTTTGCACCTGATGACCATTGCTTGCCTGACTATTGAATAAACTGCATAGTGGATCTTACCTCCTGTGGTCTCCTGTCACTCCACCCCAGTCGTGGTTACAGAAGACTCGGCCAGAACATGGATCCAGCGGGTGTTCAAATCATGCGTCTCCGTCAGGAAGCCCGGTCAATAGAGGAGTACGTGGAGGACTTTATTAATCTGGCCCACCGTACCACCCTGAGTGAGGTATGCCTCATGATTTTCTTTCATGGCGGACTGTCTGAGCCCCTATACTCCAACATACCCTTGTACGGACCCCAGTGGTCTTTGGTGAACTATATTGATCTAGCCCTGCAGATGAGTGGATCTTCCTTCACCATAGGAGAGGTGGACGAAAATCCAAATAATCTTTTGGGGGGGGGCTGTAGAGAGCAAGACCCGCTGGCTACGGGGCTTGCGACCCATTGTCCACAGCCAGCTCACAAGATGGCCGCTCCCAGTCAGCCAGCTCACAAGATGGCTTCCAGTTCAAAGTCTGTTCCTGCTCCTGAAAGGCCATCTCCAGAGCTGCCATTCCCTCCAGTGCTGCCAGATCCTCCAGAGCTACCAGACCCTCCAGTACTACCAGACCCTCCAGTGCTGCCAAACCCTCCAGTGCTGCCAGACCCTCCAGTGCTGCCAGACCCTCCAGTGCTGCCAGACCCTCCAGTGCTGCCAGACCCTCCAGTGCTGCCAGACCGTCCAGTGCTGCCAGATCGTCCAGTGCTGCCAGATCCTCTAGAGCTGACGCCGCAAACAGCGCCTCAATCAGAGCCTACGCCGCAGCCAGCGCCTCAGCCAAAGCCGACGCCGCAGCCAGCGCCTCAGCCAGAGCCGACGCCGCAAACAGCGCCTCAACCAGAGCCTACGCCGCAGCCAGCGCCTCAGCCAGAGCCGACGTCGCAGCCAGCGCCTCAGCCAGAGCCGACGCCGCCGCCAGCGCCTCAGCCAGAGCCGACGCCGCCGCCAGCGCCTCAGCCAGAGCCGACGCCGCCGCCAGCGCCTCAGCCAGAGCCGACGCCACCGCCAGCGCCTCAGCCAGAGCCGACGCCGCCGCCAGCGCCTCAGCCAGAGCCGACGCCAGCGCCCCAGCCGACGCCGCCGCCAGCGCCTCAGCCAGAGCCGAGGCCGCCGCCAGCGCCTCAGCCAGAGCCGCCGCCGCCGCCTGAGTTTCCCGAGTGGTCGCCGCCGCCGCCGCCGCCTGAGCCTCCCGAGTGGTCACCGCCGCCTGAGCTTCCCGAGTGGTCGCCGCCGCCACCTGAGCTTCCCGAGTGGTCGCCGCCGCCACCTGAGCTTCCCGAGTGGTCGCCGCCGCCTGAGCTTCCAGAGTGGTCGCCGCCGCCGCCTGAGCTTCCCGAGTGGCCGCGGTCGCCGCCTGAGCTTCCCGAACGCCTACAGCTCCTCGCCCTGTCGGCGCCATCCAGACTCCTCGTCCTGTCGGCGCCATCCAGACAGCTCACACAGCCGGCGTCATCCAGACTCCCAGCCCTGCCGGCTCCTCGCAGCACTCAAAGTCCTTCGCTGCCACACGATCCAAGACCACTGCAGCTCCACTCTCCGGGTCTTCCGCAGCTCCAGTCTCCAGGCCCTCCGCAGCTCCACGCCCCAGGTACGCCCCAGCTGCATGGTCCTGGCCCTCCAACCCTCCCCCTGTTCCGCCTCCGCTACGCCTCCCGCCTGAACAGTAGTGGAGTGTCTGGAATCCACTCCTAGAGGGGGGGCTATGTCACAACCAGCGATCGCTCCCCAGAGGATCGCTGGTTCTCACACGAACTCAGGACTTCATTTCCGCATTCCCCAGGACTACACATTCATACATGCACTGCTCCCAAACACGCACGCCTGCTCACTCATGTATCCTGATTGCAAGCACCAGCTGAGCCTTGTTCACAGACTGATTACATCCCATTCATAAGCCACCCTCTCACGCTACCAGTTGGCCGAGTCTTGTTTTCCTAGTAACATTACAACGCGTTTCCCTGTCTTGTTTCTCCGTGTTTCGATCTTAGCCTTGTTTCCCAGTTATCCTGTTAAGCCGCCTGCCTTTTGACCTTCTGCCTGTTTATATCGACTACGATTCTGGACTGCCTGTATATACCTGTTTGCACCTGATGACCATTGCTTGCCTGACTATTGAATAAACTGCATAGTGGATCTTACCTCCTGTGGTCTCCTGTCACTCCACCCCAGTCGTGGTTACAGAAGACTCGGCCAGAACATGGATCCAGCGGGTGTTCAAATCATGCGTCTCCGTCAGGAAGCCCGGTCAATAGAGGAGTACGTGGAGGACTTTATTAATCTGGCCCACCGTACCACCCTGAGTGAGGTATGCCTCATGATTTTCTTTCATGGCGGACTGTCTGAGCCCCTATACTCCAACATACCCTTGTACGGACCCCAGTGGTCTTTGGTGAACTATATTGATCTAGCCCTGCAGATGAGTGGATCTTCCTTCACCATAGGAGAGGTGGACGAAAATCCAAATAATCTTTTGGGGGGGGGCTGTAGAGAGCAAGACCCGCTGGCTACGGGGCTTGCGACCCATTGTCCACAGCCAGCTCACAAGATGGCCGCTCCCAGTCAGCCAGCTCACAAGATGGCTTCCAGTTCAAAGTCTGTTCCTGCTCCTGAAAGGCCATCTCCAGAGCTGCCATTCCCTCCAGTGCTGCCAGATCCTCCAGAGCTACCAGACCCTCCAGTACTACCAGACCCTCCAGTGCTGCCAAACCCTCCAGTGCTGCCAGACCCTCCAGTGCTGCCAGACCCTCCAGTGCTGCCAGACCCTCCAGTGCTGCCAGACCGTCCAGTGCTGCCAGATCGTCCAGTGCTGCCAGATCCTCTAGAGCTGACGCCGCAAACAGCGCCTCAATCAGAGCCTACGCCGCAGCCAGCGCCTCAGCCAAAGCCGACGCCGCAGCCAGCGCCTCAGCCAGAGCCGACGCCGCAAACAGCGCCTCAACCAGAGCCTACGCCGCAGCCAGCGCCTCAGCCAGAGCCGACGTCGCAGCCAGCGCCTCAGCCAGAGCCGACGCCGCCGCCAGCGCCTCAGCCAGAGCCGACGCCGCCGCCAGCGCCTCAGCCAGAGCCGACGCCGCCGCCAGCGCCTCAGCCAGAGCCGACGCCACCGCCAGCGCCTCAGCCAGAGCCGACGCCGCCGCCAGCGCCTCAGCCAGAGCCGACGCCAGCGCCCCAGCCGACGCCGCCGCCAGCGCCTCAGCCAGAGCCGAGGCCGCCGCCAGCGCCTCAGCCAGAGCCGCCGCCGCCGCCTGAGTTTCCCGAGTGGTCGCCGCCGCCGCCGCCGCCTGAGCCTCCCGAGTGGTCACCGCCGCCTGAGCTTCCCGAGTGGTCGCCGCCGCCACCTGAGCTTCCCGAGTGGTCGCCGCCGCCACCTGAGCTTCCCGAGTGGTCGCCGCCGCCTGAGCTTCCAGAGTGGTCGCCGCCGCCGCCTGAGCTTCCCGAGTGGCCGCGGTCGCCGCCTGAGCTTCCCGAACGCCTACAGCTCCTCGCCCTGTCGGCGCCATCCAGACTCCTCGTCCTGTCGGCGCCATCCAGACAGCTCACACAGCCGGCGTCATCCAGACTCCCAGCCCTGCCGGCTCCTCGCAGCACTCAAAGTCCTTCGCTGCCACACGATCCAAGACCACTGCAGCTCCACTCTCCGGGTCTTCCGCAGCTCCAGTCTCCAGGCCCTCCGCAGCTCCACGCCCCAGGTACGCCCCAGCTGCATGGTCCTGGCCCTCCAACCCTCCCCCTGTTCCGCCTCCGCTACGCCTCCCGCCTGAACAGTAGTGGAGTGTCTGGAATCCACTCCTAGAGGGGGGGCTATGTCACAACCAGCGATCGCTCCCCAGAGGATCGCTGGTTCTCACACGAACTCAGGACTTCATTTCCGCATTCCCCAGGACTACACATTCATACATGCACTGCTCCCAAACACGCACGCCTGCTCACTCATGTATCCTGATTGCAAGCACCAGCTGAGCCTTGTTCACAGACTGATTACATCCCATTCATAAGCCACCCTCTCACGCTACCAGTTGGCCGAGTCTTGTTTTCCTAGTAACATTACAACGCGTTTCCCTGTCTTGTTTCTCCGTGTTTCGATCTTAGCCTTGTTTCCCAGTTATCCTGTTAAGCCGCCTGCCTTTTGACCTTCTGCCTGTTTATATCGACTACGATTCTGGACTGCCTGTATATACCTGTTTGCACCTGATGACCATTGCTTGCCTGACTATTGAATAAACTGCATAGTGGATCTTACCTCCTGTGGTCTCCTGTCACTCCACCCCAGTCGTGGTTACAGAAGACTCGGCCAGAACATGGATCCAGCGGGTGTTCAAATCATGCGTCTCCGTCAGGAAGCCCGGTCAATAGAGGAGTACGTGGAGGACTTTATTAATCTGGCCCACCGTACCACCCTGAGTGAGGTATGCCTCATGATTTTCTTTCATGGCGGACTGTCTGAGCCCCTATACTCCAACATACCCTTGTACGGACCCCAGTGGTCTTTGGTGAACTATATTGATCTAGCCCTGCAGATGAGTGGATCTTCCTTCACCATAGGAGAGGTGGACGAAAATCCAAATAATCTTTTGGGGGGGGGCTGTAGAGAGCAAGACCCGCTGGCTACGGGGCTTGCGACCCATTGTCCACAGCCAGCTCACAAGATGGCCGCTCCCAGTCAGCCAGCTCACAAGATGGCTTCCAGTTCAAAGTCTGTTCCTGCTCCTGAAAGGCCATCTCCAGAGCTGCCATTCCCTCCAGTGCTGCCAGATCCTCCAGAGCTACCAGACCCTCCAGTACTACCAGACCCTCCAGTGCTGCCAAACCCTCCAGTGCTGCCAGACCCTCCAGTGCTGCCAGACCCTCCAGTGCTGCCAGACCCTCCAGTGCTGCCAGACCGTCCAGTGCTGCCAGATCGTCCAGTGCTGCCAGATCCTCTAGAGCTGACGCCGCAAACAGCGCCTCAACCAGAGCCTACGCCGCAGCCAGCGCCTCAGCCAAAGCCGACGCCGCAGCCAGCGCCTCAGCCAGAGCCGACGCCGCAAACAGCGCCTCAACCAGAGCCTACGCCGCAGCCAGCGCCTCAGCCAGAGCCGACGTCGCAGCCAGCGCCTCAGCCAGAGCCGACGCCGCCGCCAGCGCCTCAGCCAGAGCCGACGCCAACGCCAGCGCCTCAGCCAGAGCCGACGCCACCGCCAGCGCCTCAGCCAGAGCCGACGCCGCCGCCAGCGCCTCAGCCAGAGCCGACGCCAGCGCCCCAGCCGACGCCGCCGCCAGCGCCTCAGCCAGAGCCGACGCCGCCGCCAGCGCCTCAGCCAGAGCCGACGCCGCCGCCAGCGCCTCAGCCAGAGCCGACGCCGCCGCCAGCGCCTCAGCCAGAGCCGCCGCCGCCGCCTGAGTTTCCCGAGTGGTCGCCGCCGCCGCCGCCTGAGCCTCCCGAGTGGTCACCGCCGCCTGAGCTTCCCGAGTGGTCGCCGCCGCCACCTGAGCTTCCCGAGTGGTCGCCGCCGCCTGAGCTTCCAGAGTGGTCGCCGCCGCCGCCTGAGCTTCCCGAGTGGCCGCGGTCGCCGCCTGAGCTTCCCGAACGCCTACAGCTCCTCGCCCTGTCGGCGCCATCCAGACTCCTCGTCCTGTCGGCGCCATCCAGACAGCTCACACAGCCGGCGTCATCCAGACTCCCAGCCCTGCCGGCTCCTCGCAGCACTCAAAGTCCTTCGCTGCCACACGATCCAAGACCACTGCAGCTCCACTCTCCGGGTCTTCCGCAGCTCCAGTCTCCAGGCCCTCCGCAGCTCCACGCCCCAGGTACGCCCCAGCTGCATGGTCCTGGCCCTCCAACCCTCCCCCTGTTCCGCCTCCGCTACGCCTCCCGCCTGAACAGTAGTGGAGTGTCTGGAATCCACTCCTAGAGGGGGGGCTATGTCACAACCAGCGATCGCTCCCCAGAGGATCGCTGGTTCTCACACGAACTCAGGACTTCATTTCCGCATTCCCCAGGACTACACATTCATACATGCACTGCTCCCAAACACGCACGCCTGCTCACTCATGTATCCTGATTGCAAGCACCAGCTGAGCCTTGTTCACAGACTGATTACATCCCATTCATAAGCCACCCTCTCACGCTACCAGTTGGCCGAGTCTTGTTTTCCTAGTAACATTACAACGCGTTTCCCTGTCTTGTTTCTCCGTGTTTCGATCTTAGCCTTGTTTCCCAGTTATCCTGTTAAGCCGCCTGCCTTTTGACCTTCTGCCTGTTTATATCGACTACGATTCTGGACTGCCTGTATATACCTGTTTGCACCTGATGACCATTGCTTGCCTGACTATTGAATAAACTGCATAGTGGATCTTACCTCCTGTGGTCTCCTGTCACTCCACCCCAGTCGTGGTAACACTACACATAGAATAACTTTATTCTCTCCAACACCAGTGCGCACACAGGCAAAGGCTACATCTTCAACTACACACACACATCAGGGCCATACCATTACATAAACTGCATGGGGGTAAATCTGGACTAAACCATGCACTGCTTTTACTGCACTTCGCATATTTCGCAGAGCTAAAAACAAGCCAATTTCTTCCATCGTGGCTAGTGTGGCACAGATGCTAGAACCCGCCTTTATGCATGCGCAACATCGTAAATTGTATGGCAAGTGTAAACGCATGAATTGGATATGGGTCACAATTAAAACAACGTGTAAACAGACAGGAAAACAAATCAGATATAGTCAACAAATCTAAATTGGGCATCAAGACCTGACAGTGTAAACGGGGCCTAAAAAAGAACTAAAAAAGAGATAAAGAGATGCACAAACAGCACATCTACCCATTTTGCACTTGGTTTAAACCAATTAAACCTTAAATGCACATGGAATTATGAAATTAACGACTGAAAACTCAGAATTTATGAAAAAAAGAGAAACTGTGATATGTACTGGACTATTGAAGCTTCTGGCAAGTCTACTTGATGACCATAAAGTCATGACATCAGACACAACACGTGCTGTGACATCCAGCTCGGTTTTACAGCCGTATCATGAGCACTGATAAAGGCATGAGAAACTCTGTCGATTAGGAGGGAAAGAGAGTCAACAAGCTCTTGATAGACCTCAGCCCAGTCTTATGACTCTCTGAGGCCTGCATGCTTTAATGCGGAGGGAATTCAGACGCTCAGATGGGACGAACGCTGAAGATTTGACTCAAATGAGGCTTGACGAGAAGAGCCAGTCCAGTCAGAGCTGCATTTATGACATTTGTTGTAAATCTGAAAATATTTTGTACACTAAATCATGAACATTAATTAATGAGCTATTGACAAATTAACTATAACAAGAAAAAATCTTGAAGAAATCATAATGACATTTCAATTCTGACAAAATTATAAAATCTGACATTCTAACTATTTATATTAATTCATGAATGTACACTACCTGACAAGTCTTGTGGCCTATCCAAGTTTAAGGAACAACAAATAATAACTTGATCATTTGGTATCAGAAGTGGCTTATATAAAAGGCAAAGGCCTCTTAATTACACTTATTTTACCAAAATATAATATGATCATGTCTTGATTTTTAATTATTTAATTAGGACAGTAAGGTCTGACTTTGTTTAGACAAAATTCACACATCCGCACATCTCTGCAATGACTCAAATAACTTATTAATAAAGTCATCTAAAATGGCAAAGAAAGTGTTCTTGCAGAACTTCAGAGTTCATCAAAATTCTTTGGATTCATATTCAATGCCTCCTCCATCCTACTCTAGACATGCTTAATAATATTCATGTCTGGTGACTGGGCTTGCCAATCCTGAAGAACCTTGACTTTTTTGCTTTTAGGAACTTTGATGTGGAGGCTGAAGTATGAGAAGGAGTGCTATCCTGCTGAAGAATTTTCCTCTCCTGTGGTCTGTAATGTAATGGGCGGCAAAAATATCTTGATACCTCAGGCTGTTGATGTTGCCATCCACTCTGCAAATCTCTTGCATGCCTCCATAGTGAATGTAACCCCAAACCATGATTTTTCCCTCACCAAACTTCACTGATTTCTGTGAGAATCTTGGGTCCATGTAGGCTCCAATAGGTCTTCTGCAGTGTTTGTGATGATTGGGATGCAGATCATCAGAAAAATCTACCTTATGCTACTTTTCCAAATGATCAACTAAAAGTCAAGTTATTATTTTTTGCTCTAACAACTAAGATCAATGACAAGACTTTTGCCAGGCAGTGTATTATAATGACAATGAACATATTAATATATTTCATTATTACAACATTAATTAGATTTTAAATGACATCATAACATTGTCACAATTATAATCACTACTACTTCAACCATTTCATTTATGACATTTAAGTGTGTCAATGACATTTAATTGTTTAAAATAATAAAAATCATACAAACAAAATAAAAAGTCAGGGTTGTAAAAAAATTTTCAGGGTAATACTTTTTCATAATTTATATTAGCGCAAGATAACACACAAAAACATAACAACAACAACATATTTAATTTTAACAATTTCCTTAAAAGCTAACTGCTGATAAATATTTTGTTGTCATAAATAAATTATAAAATAAATAATAATTAAAATAAAAAATTTAAATTACAATTATTTTAATAGTTAATATATTAAAGTGTAATAAACCATTAAAATATGCTAGCGCAAAGTATAAGCATTAAATTAATCTTCTATATTAAACCTTATTATATATATATATATATATATATATATATATATATATATATATATATATATATATATACAACAAACAACAAACATAAACAAAAACATAACTAACAAAATAATCATCATCACACCTTTGAGTACACCATAATTTATTATATAAAATAATATGAAGCCATGCACCAGCACTAGCCAGCGTGTGCCTGACTGTTTCGGGACACAAAGATGTCCTCTGTTATCATATGAGCCATCAAGCTCTTGATTGACCGGCCCAGTGCTGTTTTCTACCAATTCAATTCAATCAAGCCAGAGTGAGATCAGGCCACAGGAGCGGATGAACTCGTGAGATGACCGAAAATCAGCCTGGGATTCTCTCATATCAGGAGCTGGACACGAGCCGGCAGCCAACAGGCAATCAATTAAAGCCATCTAATACAATTCAGCTATCAGAACAGTTCAAGCAGCAAATTATATCATGCAAATAACATGACAAAAAAACAGTGAGTGAAAGTTTTGAGGACATGTCATGACAAACACAGGCTATTTATAAACCTTGCATTACGTAAACCTAAAATCTTTTGGCAGCTATTTGTCCGTCAAATATCTTAGAATTGAATTTCTAACAGGTGATATCGAATCATAAAAGGCTTTTGATTCCTTGACTTTAAGACATGATGCAGCTGTAATATTATGTTTATGTTTAGTCAAACGATAACCTGAACAAAATGTATTTAAATCTCCTTACCATAATTTTATTACAATTAAACATTTGCACCTGGCCTGTCACAATAACATATCAACTTATCACACAGCACATGGACATGACCTTAATCATTTTTTGGTGATGCAAAATATATCTCCCATGCATAAAAACAGAATCCAGCAACATCTCTAGCTCTACTGGAGGTGTCAGTGTCTGTATGGTTAAAAAAAACACTAGTATTTACCATAAATTAATTACTATAGTATACTTTCATGTGGGTGACTGACAAATGAAAATAGATCTGCTACTTTTTTCCCTGCATTTTTTTGTTAACATTTATTATTATTTATTTAGGATATGCGTTTTTACATTCTGATTCCAAAACCTAATTATTAAATTGTTAAAATGACTATAATTAAATTAAACATTCATAAGAATAAAATATAATGTGTTCTTTGGAAGAGTGTATTGCATTGTGACGATATTATATGTCATTATATAATGAGTGGCATAAAATGGTCTTAAAATGACAATAATATTGTTTAATCGCAATATATTTTGATGTAATATATCCTATAACAAAACAGATATTGTGACAGGCCTACTTGTACCATAATATCATGCGTTTTTGTGTTGTTGTTTTGGTTCATTTAGGTTGATAAATAATGTTTATTTTTTATTACTTAAATTTTATATTTTTATTAAATAATATAAGCTACGGTAAAAATAAGAAATGACTTTTTTTGTTTTTACCGCATTTTTATAAGTGTAATTATGTTTAGAATATAAATGTTATGGTAAAAATGAGAAATTCCTTTTTTTGTTTTTACCGTTTTTACCTTTTTTTGTTTTTAACTGTATTTTTTTATAATATATACAATAAAAATTTGAAATTATCTCTTTGTTTTCACTGTGTTTTTAACAGTAATATTTTTTAACATAAATGTTACTGTAAAATGAGAAATAATTTTTTATTGTATTTTAACAGTAAATTATGCGTTTTTAAATATGTTACAGACATTTAATTTTTACAGTTTAAATCTAGAGTCCTCACTAAATTCAAGCTGCTCGCATGATTGGTTTGAGACCGAGCCGCATGCAATCAAACATAACTCCTGCATTCTGTGCTCAAAATAATAAACATTCCATGCAGTGGGAAAGAAATAGCACCAATTAAATTTGCTTTGAAACATAAACATTACACATTTATCAAGCATGCGATTTTATTGAAGGAAAACTAACCATATCATAATAATCATCATTTTAACGCCCAGCCAAACAACAAGGCCGAATCACTTTCGAAACAGAACAAATACAGAAAACCTACATAGAGATTCACCCTCAGCCCTTTGTCAATAAACTAAAACTGAACTCCCATGTAATAGAGCATTAATTGTGTTTATAAAGGAGATTAAACGAAACCCCTTATCAGCCCTAGCATAAAAAAGTGTAATTATTGTTATATAAGAGTGTTCAAACAGATCAAGCTTCGAATGTCTCCAAAATATTTCCTCACTCCTAAACAAAGCAGCGAGATATATGTGAAGAGCTCATCTCTACATCAATATTGACTCATGGATTTGCTGCAGTTCATATACCTGCTAATAACACACTGTGCTCCAGACGCTAATCCTTGTCATGAGGAAACAAATATTATAAGTGTCCTGCTCTTATGTAAGCTAATCCTACACTGCTACACTACACTGCACTAGAGCTCAGATACAGATTCAGTCAAACCTGTAAGGGAGTCAACCACTGAGAGAAGTGTGTAACAGTTAGAAAGGGCTCATTCAATACTAGCAGATGTATTTTTTTAGTTGTCTGATAACACATTCTAGGAGTGGGCATGGGGGTGAACAAAATATTACATCAGAAATGCTGGGAGAAATGTTATATGACTGGAATATGAAAAGGGGCAAAGGCAAGTAAAGAACAAAAAATTATAATAAAACTGCAATTTTACATAACCGCAATATGAATAAAGGTAAATTAAGTGTAAATCTGAATCTAAAGGTGTGCAAAAAAAGGTGTGAATCCTTGTCATTGTCAATTTCCATGTCGTCATTTATTTAATTTTTTTAAACATCTTATTTTTTTTTATAAACAATATGCAAAATAAAATTATTGTGACATGTTGTCACTTTTATTTATTTATTTATTTATTTCCAATTTTTGTATTTACATTAAAACTTAATTTTCATCTTTTTATTAACATTTTAAAACTGCAAAATAATATTTTATTTATTTTGTTTATTTCCATGTCATCATTTGCACTTTTCTATTTTTTTTTACATTTTTTAAATGGCATTTATATTATTTTTATTTTTTCCATATTAAAATGGTGTGCAAAATAAAATTTATAATTTTTTTCATTTCCATGTCCTCATTTTTATTTTATTTTTAATTATATTTTTTTGGCGGGGAGAGGTGGGGGCTGTCACCTTTAATGTATAGGACAGTGGAGAGTATTGACTGAAAAGCATGGAAAGCAGAGAGAGGGGAAGGATCGGCATAGGGCCTTGAGGCGGGAATCGAACTCAGGTCGCTGTGAGCACCAGAGTTCATGTGTCAATGCACTACCACTACACCATTGCAGTTTTTATTAATGTTTTAAATTGGTGTGCAAAATAAAATTAATTATTTATTTATTGATTACCTTTTTTATTTACATTTCTAAACATCTTTTTTTCTTCTTTTTTAACATTTTTAAAACACTGTGCAAAATATAATTCATATTTTTTGTTTCTTTTCATGTCATCATTTTTATTTGAAATTTTTATTTGAAATTATTTATTTTCTATTTAAATTTTAAACATTGTTTTTATTTATTTATTTTTCATTTTTTATTTATATTTTAAAACAGTGTGCAAAATAAAATTAACTATTTTGTTAATTTCAGTGTCGTCATTTTTATTTTACCTTTTATTTTTTTATTTAAATTTTTTAAATGGTGTACAAAATAAAAAGGTAATTATTTTGTTCGTTTCCATGCCATAATATTTTTTAATTATTATTGTCAATTCATAATTTTTAATGTTTAATTTTTATGTCATTATTATTTCAGCTGGAGTAAAAGATATTCTTATAATGATTTTTACTGTTTTTAATGTCTCATTCTTAGAAACATGCCTTTACTTTATGTGTCTATATGTGCTCTAAAATGTGTCACAAACTCTTTTTGTTTCAAAGATGCTAATTAATTCCAACTTACTCAGGTGTGGTTAAAATGAACAATGCCTCAGAACTCCACCTCCGTTACACATCTGGGAGAGGCAGAGCTTTTACATTACATAAAAATAACAAAAAAGGAAGTTGTCATGGCGATGCAGAAGCAGCGACGGTTCATCACCATCTGCTAAATAATGAAGAGTAACAAACAGCCCTTCAGCTCCATGCCATTGTTTTGCTTCTAAATAAAGATAACAGATCACTTTGTGATAACCCACATTTCTACTGTGGTAAAATAGACAATAAGGCCTGTTTGTTTTGACCTGAACTCTACATTTGCAGTATGGGTTTATGGAAAACTGTAGTGGAAAAACAGGAATTTTTAGATAATATTTACACAGAAATCCAAAGTGTTATATTTGAACAATTATTACAACCCCAGCACACCTTTAGTAAATAATATATTATTAATAATATAATATAATATAATATAATATAATATAATATAATATAATATAATATAATATAATATAATAGTTTTAATTATTTATTTTAATTTAAATATATTTCATATTTTCTAATTTATTTGTTAATTTTTTTTCATTTATATTTTTTATTCTAATTTAATTTTTATTTCAATTTATTACATTTTGTCATTTTGTTTTATTACATTTTTCTTTGTTCAATAAACTGTCCATTTTTTATTTAAATATAACATAATTTTCATTAAATATTACTTTATTTTAGAAATGCAGATGCAGGAAAAGAAATGCAGGAAATTCATTTCATTTAGGAATTCATTATTTTTATTTATATTTATAGTTTTATTTCATTTTCCTTTTTTCATTCTATTTTATTTGATTTTACTTTATTTTAAATTTAGCTTATTTCATAATTTTTTTAAACACAAACACACTTACTTCAGTGCCGACTGCCGAGTCTTGCTAACTGTTATTGTATACATACGAAGCGTTTCCCTTGCTTTGCTTTACTTTGTTTTGACCCTTGCTTTGTTTGTTTACATTGTCTGCTTCCTGCCTTTTGACCATCTGCCTGTTTATTGACCACAACACTGGATTGCCCGAATACATCTGTTTGTTCCTGTGTTGACCATTGCTTGCCTGACCATTCTACTAATAAACCCTGCATTTGCATCCACACTTCCTTTGTCAGCATCCATCACATTACAGTCACTAAATTGCATTTTGCCTGTTTCATTATAACTATTTTAACTTTATTTGTATTTATAATTCAATTATTAGATTTAATATTTAATAAAAAACTGATTAACCATTTTTAATATATTTTATTTCTATTTAATTTCCTTTTATTGTTTTTTTTTTTGTCATTTCAGAATAATTTCATCATCTGAAATACGTCACATCATTGTATTTCCTTGAATACATATTTCATCATATTATTAGACTAATTACAGATGCAAATTGCAGTGGTGCTGCTGTAAAGTACTGTATTTTTGTGCTCATGTGCATGTAAA
Source organism: Danio rerio (assembly GCF_052040795.2). NCBI lineage: Eukaryota > Metazoa > Chordata > Actinopteri > Cypriniformes > Danionidae > Danio > Danio rerio. The sequence goes on along the minus strand of NC_141039.2, from coordinate 35,160,695 downwards.
CTCAGATACAGTGCAGGGTGTGACAGAGAACACAGAGTTCCTGCAGGCTGCAAGACAGAAGGAACACGGGACAATTCTCTCCGCAGTTTCTCTACAGGCTTGTGACTCAGAAGGAATGAGGCAAGAATGAGAAAGAGAGAGAGAGAGGGAGTGAGAGAGAGCAAACATCCTGACACAGTAACACATCCAGGCCTAAATCCAGTCAGAAGCACATGACTTGAACTAGACGGACAGTATGTGATATAGTCGGAGCTGATCAGCTCTAAATCATCATCTATTTCTAATAGTGTAGACTAAAGAAGTCTGAACTGCACAACCTCCCCTGACTGATCAACATATATGATCAATTCCTTGATTAGAAGTTACCCTTAATAATAAGATGTGTCTGCTTCTGTAGCAGTAGCACTGGCATGACAAACGCAACTCAAAACACAATGATCCAAAACAATAGGAAAATGTATTAATTAATATAAGGCTAGTATTGTTGTAAATAAATATGATTATTTATATAATTTTCAAGTTTTAATGATTACATCAAATGACTAATATATAATGTGTCAATAGCATTGACAAATGGTGCATATGTTAGTTCATGTTAACAAAATGATTTACTTTATATCTTCCCAAATGTATATATTTAGGAAAATCTGGCCAACATTTACTCAATGTCCCTGTCATGTTAGAGAGTTCGTCATTCAGCTATGAGCCCAATTTCATTAGTTACAGTGCTCAGCCAGCATGTACGAGTACACCCCTCACAAATCTCTCATTTAAATGACTATTTTATTTAGGAAGCTTTACAATATTATATTGGTGCATATACATTAAATTAGTCAGTACTGAAGCAAAATCTGGAGTCTAACAATTAATAAATCTAATCCAACAAAATAACTTCCAAAATAACAATCCAAAATTAGTACATTATAATTTATATTTTAGAAAAAAATATTAAATATAAAATTTAGAAATAGCAGAATTCAAGCATTCAAGAAATGCTTAATATTTTTTTATAAATTACTTTAATTGTATTACCTTTTTATTTCTAAAGATGTTTGGTGACTAAAATATTATTTTAATAAATATATCTGTTTAACAAATCTGTTTTGCTTAAATGCACCAAAGCACATTGCCTATATTCACTGAGAAATTGATAAAAATATTATCTTCAAAATGGGGTCCATTCAATTATGCTGAGCACTGTATATATGACATGCTCAGCAACACCAACGAGAATAATATGATTATTATTACTACTGTTAATTACATTTTATTATACTATTATATGATATATATATATATATATATATATATATATATATATATATATATATATATATATATATATATATATATATATATATATATATATAATTTATATAGTTAATTGAATGATAGAATAATTGTGATTTACTGAAAAAAATGTAACAAAAATACGGTTCAAAATGTGTAATATAATTGCAGTGCTTCCCACAGGTTTGAAATATACTGTACTTGCGATGGTAGCCGAATTGAAGCATACTATTTACCCACATCACATAAATAGTTGACAATATGCGACAAAACATAATTTCTGCATTAATAATAATTGTATATATTATGACATTGTTATACACTGTTTCTTTTCAATTATTAAAAAACACTGAAATAAAAAAAGAAATACTTTTATGTTTTTATCAGGAGCCATGTGCACCCACTGACAGGTAAAATCTGCTTCTCTCAAGTTCAAAGCATATTTGAATGCCAAAGCATTTTAGATATGTATATAAAGTAGCCTATGTAATATATGAACATCATCAAATTAATAAAATCAGCAGCAAATGAGAAATAAATGAGAGAAAAGGGAATAAAAACAAACAATATCTCTTAAAAAAATGTCATAATTACAAGATTAAAAAGAGTAGATTTTTTTAAATATGGCAAATGTGTTGATTAACCATTACAAAAGGAGTACATATACTTTGCAGCCAGTTTAGATGTCATTTCATCCTCTCCAAGTATATAGTAATGTTTTTCTGAGTCGTTTAGATTAATTAATCGATTATTTACTTTTTCTCTCTGTACCATGGCTGTGTGCTGTCAGCTCTGAAGCCAAGTGAAAGTAGTCTTTAACAAAAGAGTAATGCAAAAACGTATACGAGCTTTAGAAAGGGAATGCAAAAGTTAAATCCCGGACATTTTAGATTTAGAAGCCTGGGCCCCCAAGTCCCAAAAACGTACTGTGGGTCTGAAGAGCACATGAAACTGATTGTTGACAGGTCTCGCGAGCACAGAACAAAACTGGTGGAAGAACAAGGGGAGATTTTCCACTACTATATCGATTGTGGATGTTTGGTTATATTGAACAGATACTAAAAGTGTTAATGGATGATAATAATAGTAAAAACAAATGTGTCAATAAATATACTTGGGCAGCTGTTAATACAACTGGGCGGCTGGCCCAAGTATAGTCTGTGTAAAAAGCACTGAATTGTTATTATCACTATTAAATATTGAGTTTTAAATACAGTATAATAATAATCTTTTTATTGTGTTCAACATTTATATTTGTATATCATTGTATTTTACTAGTGATCATATACACACTAAACTCAAATATATATAAATTTTTTCTTTTATTTTACTTATATTTTTTTCTAAGGCATCATATTTCCAAACTCTTACGACCACTCACACAAACACAAAAAACAGGGGTTATTTACGAATGACCATCTGTCAGATTAGAGTATAGCCTCATTCACACTACAAGCAACTTGCAGCGGCAAAGCGGATAGGAGCACCAGTAGAGCTCATGTGATCTTCTCTCAGATCACTCAGAGGTTGGTTGTATTCTCTGTGCTGTAGACCTACACAGACCTTCGCTTGCAGCAGGTCATCACGAAAGACTGTAAAAGACATGGACATAGTATTCATGACGTCACCCGTAGGTTTCTAAAGAACCCTAAAGAAGCTACCAGTAGGTGTAGCCAACCGTCGCCATTTAGTTTGCGTGTCATCGCTCCAAGCGGGGGATACCAAACAAGGGCAAAGACGCGAAGCGGGAGCAGAGCTACAGACGCATGCTAGCAATTTGCTTAGATGGGCTTTTCTATGGGAGAAACGCTTAACACTTCATTTCCTGCGACTTGTTTGTGTTCTAAGCACATGTGCTTGGTTGTACACTATATCAATAAAGTGTGTGTAAAGAGCCACCATTGTTCTTATGATGTTTTTTACAGGAGGAAAAGGCTAATTATTTCCAAACACTTTAAATATAGTCTGTGTTAGTAAATGCAAGACTATTTGTGAAATCCAGTTTAACACTGTATGACAACGCTTCAGATGACTGATCTAGAGCCTACAGCTGATCAATCTGTCAGATTCTGGAGTGCTTTACAGCTCTAAAGAACATTATAAATGATAAATGATCCTAAATAAAACAAATACATTTATAGAGATGGTATGAGTATATAACTTCACTGACCTGGGAAATGGAGGCCACGTGAATGGTTTGTGAGCCCAATTAGGTGCACACAGCATGCTATATTATCTGACCGGCTAATCAGCCGGAATAAGCTGAGGTGAGGTGAAGTGACAGCGACCAGCAAGACACTCAAGTGGACACACTCTTAATTATGCAGACTTAATGTCATGAAGGGTAACATGAAGGCTATATGTACCATAATTGTTTTAGTACCAGGCTGTAAACACCTTTTTTTCTGCAGTAAAGTTGGCCATTTTTACAGTGGGGTCAAAAGAAATTTGCCCTATATGAAGCCAGGACTAGTGGAGTTTTGATGAATTGAAGTTTCAGTGACTTCCGTGTTTGCTTCACAAGGGAGAGTGGGAGGTTGCCGCTTGGCAACCAGAGTGACAGGCAGCTACAAAGTAGCTGCTAGTGTGAATGAGGCATAACTTAGATGCATATTTATATCTCACCACAGTCATGTCAGTCTTATTAAAGAGAAAAATCAAGACAACCAGCAAACAACATCCTGGCCCTAACTGGAGATTTCTGTCACTCTGTACGGTGTTCTCTCAATTTCTCATACCTTGTCAGATTGACCTACCTCCCATTCAAAAAATAGGCAGCACATTTCGATGACGCATATGCTACCCATCAGAATTGCTACCATTGAAATGTTAATGTGGAGTAATGTGATATGAAGTTTTAATATCGCCCTAACCTACCTAATGCCTAACCCCAACCTCAGAAACATTCAAATACAGTGTTGGTAGCAGATTTTGTGATGGAAGGAATGAAATGTCAGGACAACGGCTCTGCTCCTCTATTGAGTTATCATGCCAGTGCTTTACACAGATGTGAGCAGCAGTCAGCAGTCGATGTCTACTCGAGCATTGGCATGTGGCTCAACACACACACACACACACACACACACACACACACACACACACACACACACACACACACACACACACACACACACACACACACACACACACACACACACACACACACACACACACACACACACACACACACACACACACACACACACACACACACACATGTTTGTTTTTGTGAAAAGTGGGGACATTACATAGGTTTCCATTCATTTTATACTGTCCAAACTGTATATTGTATTGCCCTCACCCCACCCCACCCCTAAACCCAACCATCACAGGAGACTGTGTGCAGCTTTACTCTCTGATTAAACTCATTCAGTGTGATTTATAAGCATTTTGAGAAATGAGGACGTCACCAATGTCCTCATATTTCACCTCCTTTTTGTAATACCTGTGTCATACCCATGTCATTATACAGATTTGTGTCCTGATATGTCACAAAAACACGTACACACACACACACACACACACACACACACACACACACACACACACACACACACACACACACACACACACACACACACACACACACACGAGTGAACAATTGTGTGCACAATCGCATACATAACATGCACAAGTCATGCACAAACACTATCCGGAATATTCCAAAAATGTATCTGCACTACTACAGAAACAATCTCATGAAGACTTGTATGTCTTAATATAAATTAAATTATTTCTCTTACTGAAATATGTTGTAAAAAAAAAATAATAATAATTTTGTACTATAATGCTTCTGAGAATAATAGGCCAATAATGCATTTGATATAAATTTCATCTTAAATACTTGACTTGTCTGTATTTCAGAATTGTATTTTGCCAATTACAGATGGTGTTTGTACAAGTCAATCACTGTACACCAAAATAATAGTGCATTTTTTTAAATAATGAATATTTTTCATAGGTTTTCTATTCCATATTTCAGTAAAAGCATCATTTATGTTATATTAAGCTAAATAAGTGCTAATACGAGGGTTTCTTTAATGGGAAGCTGTGCCAAACTGTGTACTGCAGACATAAAGCATAATAATCAATAGCAGAGTCAAGTCACATTATGCAAAAGAGAGGAAAGGTTTGAGGGTTATTTATTTATAGACGACTGACCCTGCTGAGATGGATCATCTGAACGAGATGAGACAGGCTCTTCGACAGTGTTCATTTCACACCAGGTATGTCTATTCACTTGGGGGTTTTTTTTGTACTGATCAGAGTGCACACTTGGAAGAGATTCACATTAAAATCAAAGACAAATTTCTCATTAACACCAATGTGGAAACCATTCATTAGTTGCAGCCTCTTAATGCTATTGATTAAGACATTAGATTAAAGAAAAGACATCCATATGCAAAATAATGTTTCTGAGTCATTTATTTTAGTGTTATTAAATAACTGAGACCAGATTTTTCAGAGCAGAACACAGACTCTGTGATTACATTAGACATGGCATTTCAGTAAGCTGTGGTGTGGGTTTTAACAAGCTTATTCATGCTTTGTATTCTGCTGCAATGATAGTAAAGCACTGCCATGTCCGACTTGCTGTTCTCTGCACCCTCTATCACTGACACTTTAAACTCAGAATAGCTATTTTCATCAATTTGTTTATTTTTTTTAGAAAATGAATGGTCATTTTACTAGAGACCACCCTGATTTGTCAATTGGAGTTATGTGGATTAAAGTAGCTGCAGTGCTTTCCACAGATAGACTTTACTTGGGCGGGCCGCCAGGTATATTAACAGCAGCCCAAGTATATTTGGTGGACACATGAATAATACTATTATTATCATCCTTTTACACTTTTTGTACAAGTCCAAGAAAGTCAAACCTTCGAATCGATTAACCAGTGGAAAATTTTCTCTCGCTCTGCATGTTTCCTACTGCTGGTTCTGTTTGTGTGCGATCTGTCCCTCACACAGACAATTTCAGATGCTCTGTGGACCCACAGAGACGCGCTTTTTCTGCCAAAATACGACTGACCGTAGCATCTCCTAAAATGTCTGGGATTCGAGTTTTGCTTTCACTTTCTAACGTTGCCATTATTTTTATACGTTTTTGCATTACCTTTTCGCAGCTGACTGCACGCACAGTCGCGCACAGCCAAGAGAGAAACATTAATTGATTAATCATTTAATAAACGACTCAGATAAACTTTACTATACACTCAAAGAGAACAAAATGACATCTATAATGGCTGCAAAATATGTTTTAGAAATGGCTAATCAAATAATTTGCCTTATTTAAATAATCTTAAATTTTTATTCTAGTAATTATTATATATTTTTTTGCAATAATGTCTATTTTTTATTATTTTTTTCTGATATTTATTTATCATTTGCTGTATATTTTATTAATTTAATGATGTTAATATATTGCATACTTTATCTAAAATGCTTTGGCAAAACTGTAAAAGTCAAGCCAACAAAGCAACTTTAGAGAGAGAGAGAGAAAGAGAGAGAGAGAGAGAGAGAGAGAGAGAGAGAAAGAGAGAGAGAGAGAGAGAGAGAGAGAGAGCAGCTTTTACCTGTCAGTGGATGCACATGGCTCCTAAATAGCATAAGAGAAATAGTGTATGTATTTTATTTCAACAGCCCCTTTCTAACTTTAGCCAATTGAAAAGAAAAGGTGTATAACAGTGTCGTATAAATAAAAATGTAGTTTAAAAAAATCACATAATTTTTTGTTTGTCGCATGTAGTTAACCATTTTTGTACTGTGGGTAAAAGGTGTTTCAATCTGGCAACCACCACAAGTATATTTCAAACCTTATAGGGAAGCACTGAGCTGCCTAAAAAATGGATATCATTTCATTAATTATTAATATAATAATGGATTATTTGCCAGTAATACTTTAAATTTTACAGCAATTTTTAACAGTTAATGGGAAAAAAATAAAACTGAATTTTGAGGAAAATTAAAACGTATTAAAGTGTAATATAAGTCCCTACAAAAGCCAAGGGTAAACTTCATAAACTTCCCAAAGGACTTTCCAAACCATTTCCTTAGTAACATTCCATTAGCAGTTATTCATTCACCAGATAATTCACACTGTCGGAGTAATACAGTAATACTGAACTAGTATAAACTAGTATAACACTGGTAAATCTCAGCTAATTTCCATCATGATCTAAGCAAACATTCCCATCAGAGCAGGTAAATCTGAGCTGGATTTCACTTTTTCTATAAAATGACAGCGAAGCGAGAGGACAAGAGGCCTGAGGAAATGAGGAACTGCGCTGACAGAAACCAAAATCATCCCCCAACTTCATACACACACTGCAGCTCCATCACAAACAATATGAACACCCTGGTTTGACCTCTATAACAAGTTAACTATGGGTACAGCTGAAGTGAAAATTATTATTATTTATAACAAACAATTATTATTTTATAATTAAATTATAAAATATTATTGATATTTTTAATGGAGCAAAAAAATTGTGACAGTATTTCTGATAATATTTTTTTTCTTCTAAAGAAAGTCTTATTTGTTTTATTTCAGCAAGAATAAAAGCAGTTTTTAATTTTTCAAAACCATTTTAACGTCAATATAATTTGGCTACATTTTTTTTTTCGATTGTCTACAGAACAAACCACTATTATACAATAACCTGCCTAACGAACCCTGTCAGGTCTCTGAATGTCACTTTAAGCTAAATACTAGTATCTTAAAAGATTATGGGCTGTCATCGTGGCAAAAATAAAAGAAAAATCAGAAATTAGTCATTATTGGTGAAAAAAATATATTCTGCATTAAACAAAAATTGGGGAAAAATATACAGGGGGGCTAATAATTCAGGAGGGCTAATAATGCTGACTTCAATTGTACTTTGGGAGGATATTTCATTTAACTCACTATGTCCAAACTCACTGTAAAACGTGGTTGTTTTCCTTTTCCCGACCTCTATCTGTCTCACGCTGTGCAAAACAAGGAAGACACAGGCTACTGTTCTCTGAGTCCTTCTCACATGACATCACTGCTCTGAGGCAAAGATGCTTCACCATTTTCCCAGCATCATATGGAGATGAGCCACTGGAGATGAGCAGAACAACAACGTTCTTCTCTATTTTACACAAACTCTTGAGGATGAACTTGTAGATGGTTTGCTAACCATGCATAAGGATCAAAACACATGGCCCTTAATCACACCTTGAGGAACTTGGATAGATGCTTAATAATCACATGCAGATGGTAACAGTTCAATGTGTTCCCTCTACCGCCACATTCACCACCGCATTTGCAAACTGCCGTTATGGCTAAATTCATTCATTCTTCATTCATTTTCTTTCAGCTTAGTCCCTTTATTCATCAGGGATCGCCACTGCACTACAGCCAATTTAGTTTATCCAATTCACCTATACCGAATGTCTTTGGACTGTGGGGGAAACCGGAGCACCAAAAAGAAACCCACGCCAACACGGAAAGAACATGCAAGCTCCACACAAAAATGCCAGCTGACTCGAACCAGTGACCTTCTTGCTGTGTGGCGCCAGCGTTAGCCATTGAGCCACTGTGATGCCCTGTTAGACCTAAATACATTTTAATAATCCTTTTGTCCCCTGGCGGTCTCACAAGCGACGGTAGTGGTCATTTTGAAATGTCACTCACTGTATATGAATCAAATAAAACAAAGTGAGTTTGATTCTTTGTTTCAGCAATAGATAAACTACATCAATAGTGTGAAATGTAAGTTTCCACTATACTCATTACAAATAGATGACATTAGGGGGAAAACAAGCTTTATGTGATATACGGTATAGTCAACATTAGAAGTAGTTTAAATACTTTCATCAAAGCTGCCCTATATTGAACAACACAATACCTATTTTTGTCTTGAGACATTTTCAAACATGTGGACTGTTGTATACTGCTATATGAATACAATTTCAGCAGAGCTCTTTTTGAAAAGAAATCATAATTTTAGAATGATTGGGATAAATTTGTGGAGATGCATATGCATAAAATATAATCATAACCTATTGTCAAATAACAGCATATATATGAGCAATTCCAGCGTTATGGTTGTGACATTTGCAGTAAAATCTCAAAACACAAGTTTGCATAGAAAGTTTATATAAACATTATATTTAACCATCTGTTTATATTTTTCAAAAGTACTAACCACAGAGTTTTGAGATCAGAAAAATATCAATCTGTAAACATGTTTTGTACTTTAAATGAGAAAAATAAACATGCATTACGGATGTGACGAAAAAAGTATGCAAGTTCACAGTATACAACATACAGTACTTTGTAGAAATTCTGTGAATTAAACTGCACAACCCCCAAAAAACTATGCTGATCAACAGGATAAGAGTTGACTCACTATAGAACAAACATGATTGATTTTATTTTATTTATTTATTTTTTTGCATTTATGAGGAAAAAGCTTTGTTATAGATGTGACTGGTGTGAAATTGCCATTTGTGTGACTTTGGTAAATAAAGTTGTTTAAAAACATACACAGAGATATTTTTGAGTATGTCTAAAGTACTGTAAAATACTTGCTAACACAAAAATCATAAAAATGGTTACAGTATTTTGTTGGAAACTTTTTTTTTTATATAGCAAGGTTGACATTTGCTTGGAATCGCTCGTATACACACACAGACACAGACTCACAGACTCACACACACGCGCACACACACACACACACACACACACACACACACACACACACACACACACACACACACACACACACACAACACACACACACACACACACACACACACACACACACACACACACGCACACACACAATATTTATGAAAATAAATAGTCACAGTCAGAGGTGTGGGGAAAGAACAAGGAATCAATTGCAGTCAATAATGGGTATTTATTCATTATATTAAAAAAGGCAACAAAAGCAACCCCAAGGTGGAAAACATGATCTAAAAGACAAAACATAAACGTGGCTAGGCTGCCAGGACAGGTCAGACAAGGTTTAGACAAGACTTGACAAAAAAAAGAGTGGCATACGGCGTATGATGGCGTATGATGAACAACGACGACCTTTGCAACATACAGGAGAGCACATGGTACAAAAACGCAACACAAGCCATGTGCTCACGTAAAACAGGACTAGAATGTGCAGCCAACGAGAGAACTCATTAACTGTGTGATCACATAAAACATGAAATTAAAGCACATGGTGCACATAAACATGAATCACATGAATCACATGCTTAACACCACACCAACGAAAAACTAAACGCTAGACACGAGTACACGATAAATAAAAACACTTACAGTGCAACTCACACATACAACATGCATGCTCCGACCCCAGTGGCAACCAAAACCACCTAAACTGACATGCTAAGAACGAAAACACCATGCAGTGAACAGAACAACTGACATACCAGGACAAGAGCGCAAATCCCGAGCAGGTGCGGGTCACCCGGGAGCACGCACAGGCAACTGGTATTTAAGGAAAATATGAGCTGTTCAGGAATAAGGCATTAATTGGTGTCATAAAAATCACAAGTCTAATTTGATTTTAGGGCTGTGCAATTAATCAAAAATGCGGTTTCAATTTTGGCTTCTAACGATTATGAAAAATCATTAATCAATATAAACAATTATTCCATCATATACTATACGCTTTAATGGTCAAATACATGCACATTTGTGTCAGAGCGCAGTGCTTAGTGATTATTCATATTAACCCTCATTTGTGTAATAAACAAACAAGTTAAAAATCAAAAAACACATGAAAAAGAAACCATTTCAGAGCCGCACTATTCTTAAAATGACAGTGCGCAATATTCCTGCTGCTGACTGTTTTAAATGTTAATCAAACAACAGAAGGACAAAATCCCTCACTGCTCTTGACTGAAGAACTTTGGTAGCTAAAGTTTTTTTCTTACAGTGAAGATGCTTAAAGCACAGTTTAAACATAACAGATTTAATAACTCATCTCTAATAACTGATTTATTTTATCTTTGCTATGATGACAGCACATAATTTTTACTAGATATTTTTCAAGATATTAGCATTCAGCTTAAAGTGACATTCAAAGGCTTATTAGTGTAATTAGGCAAGTCAATGTATAACAGTAGTTTCTTCTGCAGACAATCAAAAATATATATTGCTTAAAGGAGCTAACAATATTGAGCTTTTAAAACAGGTTTCAAAATATTTAAACCTGTTTTTATTATAGCCGAAATAAAACAAATAAACCTTTCTCTAGAAGAAAAGATGTTATAGGAAATACTGTGAAAAAATCCTTTGTTAAACATAATTTGAGAAATATTTATATATAAAAAAAAATTACAAAAGGGCGAATAATTTTGTCCTCAACTGATAATCGTTTTGAATGATTACAATTATAACCAAAATAATTGTGATTTAGATTTTTCCCATAATCGAGCAGCCCTATTTGATTTATTGGTCAAATTGTTAATTAACACTCCCTATTAAAAGAGTTTTAAACAAATATTGATTTATCTTAAATCCACTTCAACATTGTTGGTTGGCTCCTAAGTATTCATACTCGTTTTCTACTTAAAATATTGCAGTACATTGCTGAACATTTTTTGTTTTTTTTTCGCATACGACTTCCAACCAGTGTCATATGCGGTGTAAGAACACAACGCCATTTAAGGGGCATTTAAGGACTGTGTCCCAGGAACATTGGGATCTCTGCGGTGGACTGGCACAGAGATGAACTGCTGAGAGTAAAAGAACTGATGACAAAACACTACGAGAAAGTGAATGAAACAGACAAAGCGAACGGTTACATAACAATCTGGGCTACATCCAGAGCCCTACAGCAAGGTGGACATTAGTTTCCTCAGATGAACACAGACTCACTGTCTCAAACACAGACTGACAGGGGGACGACTTGAGCTACTGTACCAACACAGGGACAAAATATCATTCCTATTCACCTCACACTGACCTTAATTGAGTTTCACAGTGGAAATGAAAGATAAAATCCCTCTGTGACTGCCCCGACGCTGTAACCTAATTTTGACATGTTTTTTAAAAATACAGTTGTTTAAATTTGCTATAAAAGAGTGTTAGGTTTCCTTTACTACACACATAATCAACCACATGAGACATTTGTAAAGTTTTCAGTTTCTGCTGTTTCACTTTAACATTACATGAATATATAATCTTCAACTACATGAATATATGGACCTAAAAGACCTTGCATTTTATTTTAATGTTATTCAACAGTTCCAAAAGATTCATATTTTCTACTTTCATTTGATTTGTACTTTCATTTATTTTAAATACAAACTTATATTACTTTATAAATCCAGAAAAAAATATTGTTGTTCAATTCTTAACTGATTAATGAAATTTGGAAACTTGGATTAATGAAAAATATTTTTGTACATACATACAGTTGAAGTCAGAATTATTAGCCCCCCTGTTTATTTTTTCCCCAAATTCTGTTTAGCATATGAGAATAAACATTTCTAAACATAACAGTTTTTATAACTCATTTCTAATAATTAATTTATTTTATCTTTGCCATGATGACAGTACTGTACATAATATTTGACTAGATGATTTTCAAGACACTTCTACACAGCTTAAAGTGACATTTAAAGGTTTAACTAGGTATAGGGTACCTGTGCATGTTAGGGTAATTAGGCAAGTTATTGTATAATGATGGTTTGTTCTGTTGACTATCGGTAAAAATATATAGCTTAAAGGGGCTAATAATATTGACCTTAAAATGTTTTTTTTTTTTTTAAATAAAAGCTGCTTTTATTTTAACCAAAAAAAAACAAAGAGTTTTTCCAGAAGAAAAAATATTATTAAATTCCTTGCTCTATTAAACATTATTTGGGAAATATTTAAAGAAGAACAACAAAATTCAAAGGGGGCTTATAATTCTAATTTCAACTGTGTGTGTCTGTGTGTGTGTGTGTGTGTGTATACCGAGACAGTACACATTACCAACCGAGCGATTCAATTCAGACGAATATCTATAAAGATAAAAGAGAAGAAGTACAAAATATAATACTTTAATGGTGTTAGTTTTAAAACATAAAAAAAAATTTAAATTAGAGAAATCCTCTGGCTGTATTGAAAACATACCGAACCATGACACCACTGTGTCGTATCGAACCGTGATTTTTGAGAACCATTATACCCCATATATATATGTATATATATATATATATATATATATATATATATATGTATATATATATATATATATATATATATATATATACATGCATGCTTACAATTTAACCATTAAACAATGTCCAGAAACATTAAAATTGGGGGAAAGAAAAACCCAGAAATATTCAAATTAAAGTTCCAATGCTGTTTAAGGGAACACATTTTCAATATATGTAATATACAATTAATATATATGAATGTATAACATTTATCTACAAATAATAAGGTATTTTAAGTAACTATCTAAACATACAGTTCTGTGGCTGCAGTCACTCTCAGCACAGCAGACAGAAAAGAGAGAGTATTAAAGAAAAAACAAACAAAGATGTTAAATCCAGAGCCCCGGTGAGCTCCATCTATCCAACGATCTGAGCCTAAACCCATTCATCTCACTTTGCTATTCACAACCCCTGAAATCCTCTGGGAAAAGATGTGATAAATTTATGAGGTTGCTTCATTGCCAAAACAGCATAAATCATCACTTTAAAGCAATTCAGTTGGTTGATTAACCATTCACTTACAGAAACTACAGGTTACAGACTCAAAAATCCACTATTCAAATCATTTTACATTAATAAATTGGTAATACTCAACAGTTTTTGTTTAATTTTAGTAACTTTTTGCAATCTAAATAGTACAATTTAATACTCAAGAGTACATAATAGTACCTAAAAAATATAAAAGTGTTCCTCTTAAAATGTTTAGGTACTAATATATACTTTTGAGGTACCAATATGGACCTTTTAAGTACAAATATGTACCTTTTAAAAGGGAACCGCCCCAGTGACAGCTCGCATACACCTTGAGTTCTAGGGGCCATTAAAAACTCAAGGTGTGCATGCATGTATTATTTTGTGAAATTATCCAAATATTGATATATCAGTTCTTGGTTCATAAGTCATGTATATAAAGGATGACGTTTACAAATTGTGAAGAATGAAACTTCATCATAGTCTAGACTGGACTTCGCACATCACTGCATTACATCACACGCTTCAGTGACCTTCATCAGCACCAAAAGCACAGCAACACAGCATTGTCTTATACATACAATGCATATATGCCTTGTTATAATTATAATGTTAAATGTGATTAAATATCAAATTAGCTCATGTTTATTTATATAGCACTTTTCACAATATGGATTGTGTCAAAGCAGCTGAACATAGTTCAAGTAAAGTCCAGAGTTGGTGTTTTGTTTAGTTTAGTTCAGAGTGGTTTAATAAATGTATTTTTGTAAATATTTCACATAGAATGATGATGATGATGATGATGATGATGATGATAACAATAACAATGACTTAAAAATGTATATAATAATAGATTTTCTATTTTGAAATAACATTTACATATTAGATTTAAGATTTTTAATATTAAAATGCTTAAACATTTTAATTAAAACAAACACTACTTTACTGACAGCAATAATAAAAAATAGGTTTTTGATAAATATATATTTTTTGGTCTATGTACGTGTATTGTGCCTTTTTCCCTATTTTTAAGATTTATTTTTGGCCTTTTTGCTATTTGCTATTAGATAGGACAGTATTTAGACAGGAAGCGAAGTTGGAGAGAGAGAGAGGGGGTAGGGTAGAGAAATGTCCTCGAGCCGGGATTCGAACACGGGACACCCTGACATGCTACTGCATCATATGTCGACGCGCTAACCACTAGGCTATTGCGACGACCTTTTTCCCTTTTTTAAGGAGTATGTAACATGCTGTTAGGCAAGAATCAATTCAGATACAAGTCTGACAATAAAGTTTGTATTGTATTTTAAACTACATTAGAATTCTAGACAGAATATTTTCAACAATAATACACTAGCAAATGTTGAAACTAACATTAACTAAATGGCTATAGAAGTATATTTTATGCATAGTTTCTGGTAATATATATATATCTGAACAAATGTGACCTTACTATAAATTATTAGAGAAAGGGTTTACGTAATTATCAGGACTGGCCCAAACAAATGGGTCAAGAACATGCCTTTATTTTTGGTTCTGTAACTGTGTGAACCAGCTGAACTACAGATAATCAGAAAAAGCACAAGACAAAGTCCTAAATAAGACCATCGTGTTTCTTGAGGCTTATTACGCGTGTAAAAAAATGATGGTTGTGCGTAAATTGGCTCTAAATGCGAATGGGAAAATGATGGTTGTGCGTCAAGGCTGTATGTGACCGAGCTGAAGTACTCACACATTTTACCTCATCCTTACACGCAAACACACACATACACACAGTCAGCTGAGCTGGGAAAGTTATGCAGTGAGGTGAAAGAAACAGGCTTTGTGCAGTGATAAAGAAAACCTCCGGGGATTAAACCACGAGAGCATCTAGACCACAACTAACGAATGAGTTCTCCAATAAAAAAAATTAGAGGGACGAGGTGTTTTCAGAAAAGGATTGTAAAACCCTGTTGGGGTTTGAAGTATTCTGGGAATTTACAGAAGTCTAAACAGGTGTTTAACAGACTTCCACCATTCAACCCATCACCCAAATCATGTCTAAAGCTCAAAGTTTTCTTCATTTAACATTTTTATAATGCTGTGCATTTGAATGTGCTTTTTAAAAGCATCCACAAAGACAGGTATTAGACACCTAGTGCCCTAAAAAAAACATCATCCACAAAAAATCTATATATAAGTGGATGGGGTAATAGGAAGAATACCAATAAGCAAATATTGAATTTATCTAATCTTTGTTGTGTTGAAGGAAAACTGCTCCAAAAAGGTAAACGTTATGTTTGTCATCAAACTAGAGAAAGTCTGAACCCAAAGTGTGTTAGGAAGTCAGCAGAGGTGAACTTTGGAGGACATTTTCTGCAGATAGAGTTCATCAGAAGCTCATTCAGCAACATGCGGTTCCTTCCGCACGTGACATTAGCTATGGTTCCATTCAAAATTGTGAATTAAATTGATGCACAAAACTGGAATATCGCATAAAATATGTGCGAGTAAAGCATCGTTTCCATCCATCTGAGTCAAAGAGAACAAATTTGTCACTTCCTAAATTAACTGGCGCCAAATATCAACAGTAAAAACTGATTTATTGAGGTTGGAGAAGCTTTGTGAATCTTTTCCTTTTTAATGAACTACTTGCGGCTAAGACAATGTGCTGACACACAATGAACGTGTGAAGGCCTGAGATGCGGAGCACAGATACTCTTGACAGATCTTGAGGTAATTATATATAATTACACTTATACTGATAGGTTAAGGCACTTTAGAATGACCAAAACAACATTTCAGATGTTTTACAGTGTGCTCAGCCTGCTGGTTTGTCCATTCACAGACATTATCATCATCACATGAACCCTTATAACAAAATCACATGACTTTTTTTAATGTGCATACTGGAATTTGTTCGATAAAAGTGGTTTTCTTATCAAATAAAATGTTTGTCCTATTCAGTTATGCGTATGCATATTTCATGGGCATTTCCAAAACTTATGCACATTTTGGCGTCTCAAAAAACATTTTTTTATTCGCATATCCAAAATGCACATAAAAATAGGTGGATGGAGATATCCAGCTACTGTCTGCTGTCACACAGCAAACAAGGTAAAGCAGCTCCTTGAAGCAGCTTCTATAACTTCCAACTCCACTGTAAAAAGAATGCTTCAGTCATAACAGTAGTATCTCACTCGGGACAGGTATATGACCTGTAGTGTTAAGAAACTCTCATTAAGAGGTCTGATAATCCCCTTTTAGCCACTGGACTGAATCTTGGGCTTAATCTTCTTGGTCTCTGCACCTTGGGGAAGAAAACACGGTGATCCTTACAAATTTTTTTTTTTTTTTTAACTTTTTATTTAAGATTTTTCTATATATTTATTTTACAGAACAACCCCTTCCCCAAAAATTTTTACCCCTTACACACGAGGGGGTACCTAAAAAAATAAATAAATAAAAATAATGAAATTATAATAATAATAAAAAATAAAGAAGAAAATAAAAAAATTTAAATAAAAGGTGTTGCCATCATAATTACTTTCCAGGGGATACATCTGTACATCAAGTTACATTGTATTGCATAGTAGTTACATCAAATAACAGTCATGTTAAGGTGAGGTTAAGCAATCTCTAAATATACATATCCAAATATGTCGTAATACTTTTCCACCTCCTTAGAAAAATATCAGTTTTCATCTGTAGACATGCAGTCATTTTTTCCATTATATAGACCTGTTTAAGTCTCTGAATCCACTGAGACACTTTTGGAGAACTTTCTTCCATCCAATGTACTGTTATCATTTTTTTGCAACCAGTAATAATATCCTTAGGACAAATCTTGCTTCCTTATCAAACATCTCTTTGGGCAGTGCTCCCAGTAAACACACAACTGGATCGAGGGGTATCTCCCTATCTAATATATTATCTATTTCTTTTTTAACATTTTTCCAAAACTCTTGAATCGTAGGACAGTTCCAAAAAATGTGGGTATGGACTCCAATTTTACCACATTTTCTCCAACATAAAGCTTCCGATGGTCCTTTTACGTATGTAGAAATTACAAAAGGAGTATTAAAGTACCTCATTTTTACTTTCCAATCAAATTCTTTCCACAATTGACTATTAATTCCTTTATGACATCCTTCACATAACTCAGTCCAGACCTCATCCTCGATTATGGTATTTAGTTCTAGTTCCCATTTTCCTTTAACGTGATCGGTATTTTGTACAGTATTATTTAGTAATCTTTTGTATAAATGGGAGACATGATTTTTAGCTGGAGTGTTTTTTTTCTGTAATATTTATGAAGTATTCCTCTATTTTATTTGGTTCTTGCATGATTAGAGCTTTTTCTTTATGGTTTTTAATGTAATGTCTTATTTGGAAGAACCTATACATATCTTTTGGTGAAATATTAAATTGTTCTTGGAGTTGTGAGAATGATTTAATTTCTTTTCCAACGAATAACTGATTTATTGTTATAAGACCTTTATCTGCCCATATTCTAAATCCACCATCCCACACAGATGGGAGAAACTCAATGTTTCCTACTATAGGCATGGCCCTGGATATAGATTCTGGACCCCCAAACATTTTTTTTATTTTATTCCAAATTTTTAGAGTATGTTTTATCCATTGGTTATCTATTTTAATTTTTGGAGCCTGTTTTACATTTATAAAAGGTAGAACGGACAGTGATGTCTCTTTTATTGTGCTTTGTTCAATTTCGACGATCCTTACAAATTTACAATGAGCTGTCAAAATCAACATCAGAATCTTTCATCCCTCTGTGCTTGTCAGTAAAAAAAAAAAACATTTAAATGATTAATTGGTGGATGTGAATCGAGGGAATGAGAAGGAACTTGGAAACCGAGTCTGATTTTGATGGAGTGGGTTTGTTTTTAACTGAAGGTCCCTGGTGAGAAGCCAAGGCATCTAAATGTGATTGCTATTCCCCTATTTATAAAGCACAGAGTCCTGCCAGTAGTACTGAGTTAATGGGGAAAATCGGGTCAGCTTGTTTCATTGTGTCCCAGGAATTGCCAAAGGCCAGAGAGGGCCGGATGGAGCCCAACAGAGCACACTTCCCCAATCAACACCACTTTGAGGATAGGTCAATATGATTCGGGATTGACAAATCACACTTAAGTGTTTACTAATGATAAATAACTTGCAGGTCATTTTAAGAGAGCGATTATGGATGCGTGTTAAAGCTGAATATACAGTTGAAGTCAGAATTATTAGCCCCCTGTTTATTTTTTCTCCAATTTCTGTTAACAGAGATTTTTTTCAACACATTTTTAAAAACAATAGTTTAAATAAATAATTTCTAATAACTGATTTATTTTATCTTTGCCATGATGACAGTAAAAAATATTTTACTAGATATTTTTCAAGACACTTCTATACACAACCACAAAGTGACATTTAAAGGCTTAACTAGGATAATTAGGTTAACTAAGCAGGTTTGGGTAATTAGGCATGTTATTGTATGAACATGGTTTGTTCTGTGGACTAGCAAAAAATATATAGCTTAAAGGGGCTAATAATTATGACCTTAAAATGTTTTTTTAAGACTTTCTCCAGAAGAAAAAATATCAGACATACTGTGAAAATTCCTTTGCTCTATTAAATATTATTTGGGAAATAATTCAAAAAGAAAAAAAAAAGAAAAAAAAATCAAAGGGGGTTTAATAATTTAAATTTTAACTGTCTGTTGCATCACTCATTGGTGTATAAGAGTTCCCTCTTCATCAAAGTGTTTTTTAAAGGTTCAGGACACCCTGGAGAACTTTTTTTTATCTTTTTAACAGATTTGTGTGTGTTGAGCATCAGCTAAGACAATGTTAGCACCTGTCAGCTTTAATTGTGGGGAAAACTGGATAATTTTGAGCTTTTGTCAGCTAATTTCAGCTTCCGGGTTTAAAATGATTTTGGGGCGGGATCAAAATCGGCGACGTAGCGAAGTACCACAAGTGCAATGATGATGCGTCGGTTTCTCATTATTATTCAAAGCGGAATTTCCTTATCCTATGAGAAGAGCCGGCTGCTTAATTATTCATGAGAGCATGACAGCACGCGCTTTCGGAAGGCAAGGCAGACGCAGACCTGCCAGACCAGTGCCAAGCTCAAGCTGTGAGACACGGACCCACGGGCACGCAGTAGCCATTTATGAAGGCTCGTATGTGTTTGTTTCCATAATCCACGGGGTTTGTTGCATGTTTTTCCCTGCGATCCTGTCAGGGCTGATCATACAGCAAAGCTGTGTGTGTGATGCAAGCATTTTTGTCGGGAGAGCAGTACGAGAATTGGAGAATGGCGGATGTTGTCTTGTATCAGGTCAGGAGACCTGCTGCACTGAGTCTGCATTTAGATCTATGATTCAGACCCAGGGATTGAGGGAGAAGTCCTCATTTATAGTGTTTACATGAACACACTTATCTTTATAATGATATAAATTGTGGTTGTCTGTATATGAAATTACGAATAACAAATGTAGCAGGGCATTAAATTACTATTTATTTCTTTGCATTTTATCTTTGTAAACTATAAACTCATGCGTCTCCTCACGGTTTGTCTCAATTTGTGAGCTAACTGACATCAACAGTTGTTTGCTCCCCTCCTTCTCCCCTGCTGGCCCCGCCCACTCCTGCCCTATGCTCGCGGAGCTCCACGCCCAATAATCATGCATCTTTTGAAAAAATTCTGAAGTAGACTTTAACCCCTGTGGGGGGTGTCATGGCCCTTTAAGGCAGCGGAAAAGATTTGATCTTCGTTGGGCCAGTGACATTAGGCCAATGTTACTATTAGCAAAAATTAAATCAATTTTAAAAATATATAAATAAAGCTAAAATAAAGTTTACATTTTACAAAAAAACTAAATACTTAAAAAAAATTGAATAATGCAGTGCTTCTCACATATAAACTTTATACTTGGGCGGGCCACCCAGGTATATTAACAGCCGCCCAAGTACATTTAGTGACACTTTTTTTTTTTTTTTACTATTATGATCATCCTTCTACAATTTTGTATCTGCTCAATATGACCAAACATCCACAATCGGTAAATTAGTGGAAAATCTTCTCTTGTTTAACCATTTCGTTCTGTGTACGTGAGACCTGTCAACACTCCCACAATCTCACGTGCTCTGCAGACCTACAGATGTGCTCCTTTTTAGGGCTAAAAAATAAAAAAATTAATTAGATTAAAAAATCTGTCCGTCCCGGGTTCTAAATCTAAAAAATGTTCAAGAATCAACTTTTGCTTTCGCTTTCTAAAGCTTGTTCTAAAACTTAAAGTATTTGTTCTCGATCACTAGGCAAGACATTATGATGCTGCCTTTAGGAGGCCTGTTTGAAACCAGATCTTTAAGAAGACATCTGCATGGAAAAACTGCTATTAGGTCAGACTGCTGGGTGGGTAGCCTTGGTCTGAGACACAGCCAGATGGGGCTGTGGATGTGGCGAGTCAAGCAAACAGCAGTTCACCAATATTTCAGCTTAACTTGGCCATGAGGGCGAGGTCTTAAACATGCAACATCATATGATCACTGAGAGAGAGAGAGAGAGAGAGAGAGAGAGAGAGAGAGAGAGGTGCAGTAGCAGAGTACACACACACACACTCTTTATATAGAGAAGGCCGCCTCCGCCCAAAGCACTGATCTAACATGAAAGTGTACACATAAAGCATTATGTACAAAGGAACAGTGTCATCATTTACTCGTCATGTCATTACAAACCTGTATGACTTTCTTTCTTATTTTTTGAAACACAAAAGGAGATTTTTGGAGGAATGTGAATATCGCTCTTTTGGAACTTAGAATCATGAACTGTTCTCTAAGGCCTGCTCTAGGGTTGTAACAATATACCGGTATGACGGTTTACCACGATTTGAACGTGCACGATTATCATACCATGAACAATTGCATATCAACGGTTTTAACCCTTAAAGACCGAGACAGCCGCCCGCGGCTAAAAATAAGTATTGCTCTTAAATGTTTAATAACTTTTGATCCGCTGATCCGATTCATACAATTCAAAGATTGGCATAAAGAAGAGAATCTCAGCTTTCCAGTGCTGTATCACATAACATTCGCGGACTTTCAGAGGCTCCGGAATCAGTGCGGTTACGTCATCAACATTTGACAACGCTGATTTGACAAAGAAACGCTCGTCACTGTGTCTCCGGACAAACCAGACATGATACATTGATGCATTGTCCCTCCTCCATGCCCAGATTGGTTCAAACTCGCTATATCACAACCAATAAGCATAGGTTTCGCTTTTGTTTGTGGACCAACACTGAGCTTTTTGAACAACACGGAATGAGAGATAGGCATACATTTATGCGCGGCTAAATAAAACGCAAAAAAAAAGTTTTGCATGAAATAATTCTCATACTAAGTACTTTTGCATGCACAGCAGCACAGAAACATGACAAAACAGTGACACAGCAAAGACGAACTGCTGCTCTCGCTGTTTTCAAAAGACGCAAATGAAGGTGCAGCTGTTTGTCTGCATTGCAGACAACCATATCCAAATCCATAGACAACCATATCCATGCTGGCACATAAAACCTAAGGATGTTCCATATTGAATCTAGTTTCGTTATGTAACTATTTATAGTATAGTAAATATTTATATCTATTTTTACTGAGGATTCGCACCATGTTTATTTGGACTTTATTTGGACTTTGACACATTATTTATTATTTTCTTATTTTTATTTGTTCATTGTAAGTGGTGTTGTTTATAGTAACTAAAAATATATTATTTGGAAAAAGTCAAATTTGCTTCACTGTTCTATTATTTTGTAACATACCGTATACCGCGAAACCGTCAAACCGTGGTATTGTTTTAGACGATTATCATACCGTGAAAAATTAATACCGTTACAACCCTAGCCTGCTCACAAGATGTTTACAACAAAAATATATACAAATCCCATCATCCGAATGTATCAAAACGATATTTGTAAATGGATCATTGAATCGCTGACTCAAATGATCAGTTCAAAAAAAGAGATCCATTCAAGAGGTAAACTCTTGCAGAATTGATCTGAGAAACAACATATAAGACACCAAATAACAATTTATGATTATTTCTCTGAAACAAAAAGGGGGATATTTGTAAGAATGTGAACGTGGCTGTTTTGGAACTTTAAAGGGTCATGAACTTGTACCGTTCTTTGAGGCCTGCTTACACGATGGTTACACCAAAAATATATACAAAACAGAAGTAACAGGTTTTTTTCTAAATTGATCTGAATGATATTTGTGAATCAATAACTGAATCACTGACTCAAATGATTTGATCAGAAAGAGATTCATCAGAGTTGATCTGAGAAACAAAAACTGTTCTGCCTAATTTGAAACCATTTTAAATGGGTGTTTTTGGTTGTTTTTTTACTATGGTGTACAAATAAATGTCAATTAATATCATATTTTTGTGATGGCATTTGCTCACGCTCTGATTGTCAGGAAAACAGCAGTATTGCTTGTATGATTTTATTTTATTATATTTGAATTTACAAACAGAATCTTATCAGGGATATTGCAGGGGAGAAAAGAAGTCCTCAATAATGTCTGCATCAAAATATAATTACATTATTTTTTGCAGAACATAAACAATTTTAGTTTTAATTGTAGTAAAAAGATTTTTAACACAATGCTGTCTTCTGGTAACATGTAATGCAGTAAATACCAATTTATGATACTTTCACGGTGCATTTACATCCTTTAAAATGTTAAAACACAAGGTCTGTCGCAATAATAAATAAATTGACTTGTAGCTTAATACATGCCATGACCTGAATAATATTTGGTCACAAAATATGTAATGGGCAGAAATATTTTAGCTGCATCTCATCTAATCTGCTTGAGAAGCCGGCGGGTTCAGGGAACTTCTTTACTACAGAAAAGATAAATGTTCAGATTTTCATGAAAACTGCTGACGGTTTGAAAGTCATCGTCCAAACGAGCTCTGCTGCAGCTCACCTCCATAAAAGTACAAAATATATTCACAAATACTGGTAAAGCTCTAATACAAGGACATTTAGACTCAACATCACCAATGTCAAAGCTTATATTAGGACATACTTATTAAACACCACACAACAGAATTTTATTAACATTAAGAATTTAAATGTTTTTGTTCCTTAAAAGTGTTTATGTCTATTATACTATCATTTTACTGTTGCATCATAATTATTCAGTGGCAAAAAATGCTCTAAAAAGAGAAATTCCAAGAGAAATTTTGGATTAAAGTCAAGTCTGGAACAGATTCACAGATGTACTATTAACACAAGGCATCGTCTTTTTTAAAGAGTCAGTTTAAAAGTGCTTTATAGGCTTCATTATTCAGTGGAAATTGAACTGAATATTTCCAGAATTGTCACCATTGTGTGACAAACGTCAGTTTTTTAGATTTCAACCTGTCCCATTCCTATGTGTCCCAAATTACAGAGTTTCTGGAACAAAATATTCCAAGTTTTTCCAGATACATTAAGACATTCTATTTGAACCAGATCCTAAATTAATTATATTTGGAGTTTCCAAAGAATTTTTGAGACTTGCATTGGTACAACAACAGTTCGTTTCATGTGGGTTGATCTCTGCCAAAAAACGTATCCTTTTGTTTTGAAAAAAAAAAAGAAGACCCAACTCTTAATTTATGGCTGACAGAGTTAATGGTACATTACATCTGGAACAAAATCAGGCATACCCTAATAGACAAAACTTTGTAAAAATCAGTTCCCCTTTTATTTCCTTTTAACAAACTTGTGCTTAATATGTATACAATGCCTTTAGTACCTACTTTTACCATTTCATGGTTGGTTGTTGGTTGGGGAAAGTTTGTTTAATATTTTTTTAATTATTATTTTTATGACTGTTTGTTGTTTTTTCGTTTTTTTTAATTGTCTAATTGTTAAAATGTAAGTTTTATGTTTGTATTTTTTTTTAAAATATATATATTTATAAGTGAATGTCTGCAAAAATTTCTAAAATATTGAAACTATAAAATGCTCTAAAAATGACATTAACGTCCCTTATCACAAAAATTTCTGTGGGGATACATCACGCACACAACAAAACTTTTTTATTGTGAAAAGCATAACCGTCCCTCATGTTAAATGCATGGAAAAGAGTAACAATTTTACAAAACTTAATGCATAAAGTAAGTAGCAACTTTACACAAAATGAGAGGGTGAATTTCAAATATAGCCAAAATCACTTAGACATAATCTCTTATTAATTGAAAGCTGTCACACTCCTCATAAATGTTTACAAAATGGCTTATCTGTGCTATGCATCGCCCTTATCGGAAATAAGATAGTGTTTGTGTGCAGATGAGGCAGAGCCCTGCTGTTTTGCTCTCTGAATATCCTCCCATTCACAGTCACGAGTCTACCATCCAGTGCTCGCTTGATAATCTGCTTCAGAGAAGGCTTGAATGCAAGCATGCACAGCCGCATGTGTTTTTCTGTTTGTGTGTGTGTGTGTGTGTGTGGGGGGGCGAGAGCTTGCATGTGTGCATCCCCTCTGTGGACCCATCTGTTACCGCTGAGGGCATTTTAAAATCTATCACATTCAGCCAAGAGATTTCAGATAAAACATTTTAGCATCATATATATATATATATATATATATATATATATATATATATATATATATATATATATATATATATATATATATATACACGTGCAGCACTCTCTTTGTTTACAAAATGAATAGGCAGTAAATGCGTCTCGTCCTGACCAAGTCAGACGGTAGGAGATCTCTTGGTGGTGAAAAGCTTGGGAAAACTATTTCCGAATGGATTACAGCAAAGCTTTGGCTACTTCCCAGGGTGGCAGGGAGCGATAGAGACCAAAAACACTGAATCTTTGAGATCTACACTGCTGTCAGGCCAACAAAGAAGAAACAGCTAATGAATACCATCAAAACAATGAGGTTGCCACAGATGCGGGGACTCCCAAAAAACCACTCACACCTAATTCACACAGCCGAAACCTTCAGAAGCCAAACAAACAGCAGAAAACTGGGTTTTTTCCTCAGGATGCCTTGTCAAGCTGATTGCCATTGCCAAATATAGCAACAGAATGAGTCATTTTTCACAAAAGTCAAAAACCAGTCTGGCACCTCAACAAAGCGAAAAGAATGACTCACCTCTATTGATGAGCTGGGCGGTGTGTGCTTATCTGTAAATGGGAAAAGAACAAAAAGTAAAACATCAGACATTAAAAATCCCACTTAATGTTTTCAAATCACATAAATCAAAACATTTGGATTTCATAGACGTTACAATACAAATAACTCTAATAAACATGTCAATTATCTTAAAAAAGACTTTTCGATATGAAGGTGGTTGTTATTGGTGCATTTCTAAAAGTTATTGTCATGTTTTTCCTGGTTGGTTGCCTGATGAGGTTTGGGTTACTATATGATAATAACATGTCACGGTTAATAATATAATCAAGGGCTTGCAAGCTGAGACTGCATGCGGTTGTTGCTAGATCGCATATGGTTGCAGATGAAAGTTAACAAAATTATTTATATTATTTATAACTTTTGGCATTTATTGTATTTTATTAACGTCTACCCACACAACAACCCTAAACCCATGAGACGATAACCATTTTTTTTCTTTTTTTTTTGATTGAAAGATTTACAATGACAGAACAGTGGTATAGGTGTTTCATGTCATCATATACAATAATATAGCCATCTATTATACAATCGCCCATCGACTGGTAATTCAAGTCTTTAGTGAAGGGTAAAATTAGCAAAAAAATAAATGAATTAAAATTAAAATTGAATAAAAAGTAGTCTTTCAAGATACATTCTCCAAAAACTCCCATAGAGGATTCCACTATACGCCAGAAATCATCAGATTTCTGACGCAAGTCATAAGTCAGTTTTTCCAAGGATAAGAAAATGGCAATCTGATTTATCCGCATAATGACAGAGGGAATGTTAGGAGAGGACCACAACAAAAGAATACATTTTCTTGCAAGATATGTACAAAAGTGTAACAGATTATAGTCCAGGGCTGCGTCCGAAACCGCATACTTCCATACTATATAGTAGGCTAAAATCAGTATGCAAGCCGAGTAGTATGTCCGAATTCATAGAATTCGAAAATCAGAATGCGAGAAGTACCCGGATGACTTACTACTTCCGGCGAGATTCTGGAGTGCGCATCCTATGCACGCTGTGCTATCCCATAATGCCCCGCGAGAGAATTCATGAATGGAAGTGAAGCGACGCAACTGACGCAGGTAGGTCATGTGACCATGACAAAATGGCGGATGTAGTACGTCCGAATTCCATTCATACTTTTCACATTCATACTGTATAGAACGTACTTTTCTAACGGCAAAGTATTACATTTAAATTCAAATACAGTACCTACTGAGTAGTAGGCGGTTTCGGACGCAGCCCATGACTAAGTTGTAGAGCAGTTTTACAATTCAGAAGATAAACAGCTGGGGAACCTGACGATAACCATTTTCAAGGTGTACCGCAGTTTGGAAAAGCAAAGGTTTTAAAACCACCTAAATTTTCTGTAATACCGTTCCTAAGGTATGTGTATGATTTTTTATTTACATTTTTTTGTTTGCTTTTTAGGACAACAGTCTCTTCAGCAGAAAAGATATCCAATGATGCCGTTTTGAATTGTAAAGAAATCTGTGTTTTTGAAACTAATGAAGAGAGCAGAACTCCAGTGTTTACCAGTGTTTCCTAGGATTTTTTCCAGCTCTGACTGCAGGCCTTTTACACAAATCTACCAACTACCTATGGCTTTATTTCAATGACAAATGGAGAAATGTCTTGAGAACAGTATTACAAGTTGAGATCGCATTTATCTAATACGAGTATCCTAATGCGCGCGCCGATTTCCTCTTCTCGTGCACAAAAAATCTTGCATGCCCCCTCAAATATAAGCTGCTCAAGAGCTGCTGCTGAAGCCCGATTTAGTGCGTTTATGTACCAAGTATTTCTCCAACATTTATAAGACATACTATAGACCTACAGAGCGGCATAATTCACTTAGCTTTAATGAGTTTTGGTGCGATTATAACCCACTATCAAAAAACAACAACAATGGCTGAATGTTTTGAATGAGAAGCTGTAATGTAGCCATGGTGGGATGAATTTTGGTGTGGCGCACTGCCATCAAAAAATGAATGAAATGAAACATTGATGGAGACAGTATTGAGTAGTTTTTAAGTACTGTAAAATACTTGCTTACACCAAAAATGTAGAAACGGTTTCGCTGTTTTGGTTGAAGCTTAGTTTTTCATGGCAAGGTTGACATTTGCATGGGATTGCTCTATTAGATTTTTAAATATTTGTGTCCAACAGCCATTAAGACTTACCAGACAAATATAAAGCTCTTTTTTCTCTTATTTGTGTGCCCCCCATCCCTCCCTAAAAATCTATTTTAAAGTTCATTTTAATAAACGAAGCAGATGCACTCCCCTATACAAATCGCCCAAAACATCCTGAAATAGGGAATTCTTCTCAAAAACCGTTATTAATAACCGTAATAACCGTAAACCGTTATTCCAACTGGTGAAATATATTTCATATCGCAATGTACAGTATGTCACTGAAAAACAAAAGGTAATGCAATGTCAAGTATTTCCATTAATGTGCAGCCCTAGTCCCTTATCACAAAAAAATCTGTTGTGATACATCGCACACAAAACTTTTTTATTGTGACAGGCCTAATCATCCCTCATATTAAATGCACGAAAAAAGTGACATTATCCGAAAGTAAGTATCAACCTTTAACAAAATGAGAGGACTAAATATCAGTTATGGCAGAAATCACTTAGACATCAATCGAAATTACCAGCCTCACAACTCACAGCAGATTTGTTTGAATTTTTAAGAATTTATCATTAAAAATCAGTTCCCACGTGCAAAAAATGAATAAAACCTTACATAAAGAACCTGACCTGCTTTCTGTTGTATTGCGATAATGGATTGCTGTTTACACACTGAAGGTGGTGGTTAATAAGATGATTGGTCAAAGTAAAAACAAATAATAATTAAATCCAGTATTTCTCAGGTGCCTCTATCAATAGTTCTTTCTCCAAAACACACCACACCTCAACATGATTCAATTCTAAAGCACAGATGACAATGGATGAGATATGTGCTCAAGTTTAACATTTGAGCAATTCCAGCAGTATGGATGTGACAAATGCAGTAAACACTTAACACATAAATACACAGAAAAAGTATGTTAACATCATATTAAAACATCTGTTTATGTCTTCCAAAACAACAAACCACAGTGTTATGGGATCAGAAAATATCAATCTGTAAACATTTTTTAGATTTTAAATAAGGAATATTATATAAAGATGAGTTATGGATGTGACCAAAAATGTATGCAAGCTTATCGGGTAGCACAGTTTTCCGGTCCTATGGTAGTATCGCTATACTACGGCTCCAAAATATTAGCTTTGCTACTGTAGATTGTGAATGATAGTATCGTCATTAAGGTCTATCTATGATACCTAATGTTGCATGTGGAAAAGTCACTAAAATGCTCACACTTTTGTGCAACAATACACTATTTTATTTTAATAGTCTGTGGAGCCCTTTAAGGTTGCAAAACTGTGTAGAATTCACACCTTTAGCCTGTTGCATGTTTTCTGATGCTTCGGTTCAAACGCACATCTAAAGTTAATTTCTGTTCCTGTCAATATGATTTATTAGCTACAACAACCGCAACAATCTCTTAAAAGAACCACTCACAAAGTGAAATTCTGAATTACTTTGGATTCTTACCTGATAAGGCTAAAAAAAAAAAACAATAGAAAAAAGCTCTTTTTGTAACGAATTTCGTTCGGTATAATTTGTTTCTTTATTTTAATGAATTTTTGTTGGTTAGATATCTATAAAATAAACAAAAAGAACTACTGCATTTTAGGTGAAGTGATGTGCAAATATTTTTTTTCAATAAGGGAATTTTGAATTCAATTGAAGTTATGAATTACAGTACAGTATCGCAATACTACTTGGTATGAGGGCTGCACGATTCTGGCTAAAATCAGAATCACAATTTTTTTTCTTAAAATCAAGATCTCAATTTTCTCGCGATTCTGTAGATGTAAAATAAAGGTTAATGTGAGTAGGCTATTATTATTGTTATTTCTTAAACATATCGTCACCTTAGAATTATAAGGTTCTATCTGACATTTTTGTCAAAAGTTATTTTGCATGGAGTATTTTGACACATAATAAATAAATAAATATATTTATAATAAATAAATGTTACACACATACGGTTTGCTATGGAATGCAAAGACTTTGAAGCTCGATATCTCAAAATCATTCAGAACGCAGATACAACCTTATAATTTCAAGGTGACGATATAGTAAAACAACAATGTTGATAATAATATTAGGCCTATGTGTAGGTCTACTGTTGGTTAAATTGCAAAATTTTGTATAGACTTGGAACGGTGGACTTGAACAGACTTTAAATATGTCCTGGTTGTTAATTCACAGTAATCATTATATCGGAATACAACTACTTATAATTTTAAAAATTGAATAATTATGTTTGAGAAATGTGCTTGTAATCTGTCATTTACAACATTATTAGAACATTTTTCATTTTTTGGCACGATTATAACCCACTATCAAAAAACAACAATGACTGAATGTTTGAAAAAAAAAATGAATGAAATGAAACATTGATGGAGACATTTTTGAGTAGTTTTTAAGAACTGTAAAATACTTGCTTACACCAAAAATGTAGAAACGGTTTCGCTGTTTTGGTTGAAGCTTAGTTTTTTCATGGCAAGGTTGACATTGGCATGGGATTGCTCAATTAGATTTTTAAATATTTGTGTCCAACAGCCATTAAGACTTACTAGACAAATATAAAGCACTTTACAACATTACTAGACCATTTTTTCACTGGTAAAATGAAACATTTGTTATTATCAGATTCCCTTTTGCATTATATAGGCTAGAGTAGTTCCACTGACCCAGTAAACATTTACTGACCCAGTAAACATTCACTTTCTGTTTGCCATGAAAGAAAAAAAATATCAAATGCTAGTCGTAATCATAACTCTAAAATGCGATTATGATCATTTAAATTATGAGCGCTCTATCAATTTTACTTTTTACTGCTGAGTGCGCTCATGTCATGCAGTCACTTTGAGTTCAGTTTGCAACAAACTGAATGTTTTTCAGAACTTTATTACCTGGTATTCACAACCTAATATGCAGGTCCTGTTCACTAAAGTAGACATCATTGGCGGGCACTTAAGCATCCTCTCGGTAGTGAATAAACAATGTGTCAGCTCATGTGTGATTTTGCATCCATAAATACATCATTGCATTAAGACAGAAAGAACATTTTTGGGTGAATTCTACCCTAAAAATACAGTTTGTGACACTTTTAACACCATCAGGAGGTGTCCACGTGGCTGAGCAATGTATATAAAACAATGTGAAGAGTTGTGTGACCGCCTTTACGCTTCTCTCTTGACCTTGAAAATATAATTGGCTAAATTGCAGAACAGCTGAGTTAAGATTGTGTGCGGGCTCAAAGCAAGATCGTGATCTTTTTTTAAATAATTGTGCAGCCCTACTTGGTATCAGGATACTTCAGCTGATAGAGTATCGTAACGTGAATTAATGCTATCGCGACAACCCTAGTTTACAGTAACAAGATACTTTGTAGAAATTCTGTGAATTAAACTGCACAACCCAAAATAAATAATTCTAATGAAAAGGATATAAAAGTTGGCCATCTATAGATAGATATCAAATTATTGATTTTATTTTACTTTACATTTTTGCATTTATAAGGAAAAAGCTTTGTTATGGATGTGACATCTCTCTGTTATGGATGACAGATGGCAAATTAGCACTTGTGTGACTTCAGTAACTCAAATATAAATATTGACAGAGACATTTCAGAGTATTTTTACAGTACTGTTAAATACAAGCCTACAAAAATAAAAATAAAAACTTAGAATGGGTTTCACACTGTAAAAAATAAACATTACTTTACAGATAATTGTCTGTATTTTGTTCCATAATTTTCCACTTTTTTCATTTTACAGTGAAAAACCTGTTGTTTTACAAATATTTTCTATGATAAAAAAATTCTACCATTAAATTAACAGTTATTAACTTTATAGTTTACAGTTATGTTTGCAGTGTTTTATGACAACAGCAATTATTTGTACCTAAACTTTGGAATATTAAAGATTTGTTAGAGATTTTATGCATAATTACATAAATTAATCTGTATAATTACATTAATAACCTGTATAATTGCAATAATAGTCCTTATAGTCAAATAAATTATCTGTATAATAACATTAATGAATTATATATTTACAGTGATAATTTGTAAAATGATAGTAATTATCTGTGTAATTGCAGTAATAATTAGTAAAATGGCAGCAATAATCTGTACAAATACAGTTAAAATCTGTAAAATTACAGTTATAACTTGTATTTATGGAACTTTTGTATTTATTTTTTTACAGATTATCTACATTTTTTATTCTGACAGTTTTTTTCCGTTATTGTACAGTAATTTTCTGGCGCCTCTGCTGCCAGAAAATTAAAGTTTTTTTTACAGAGTTTTTTTTTTTACAGTCCACTATTTTGGTGAAAAAAAAATTTTTCATGGCAAGGCTGACATTTGCATGGAATTGCTCATTCATACTTACATGGTAATCATAATCACAAAAAAAGATGTTGTTTATTAACTGTATTTGCTGAGGCTTGCATCTATAAACGGGTTTGCAGTATATTATTACCTTTAATAGAAAGGAAATTGAGCATGGAAACCCCCTCCCCCACCTCTATATTACAGAGAGAGACCCAGGGGTTCACCTCAGACAACCTTCACATGAAATATTAACTCAAAATCTATTGGAAACAGACTGAGAGGCAATTTATGCCAGTGCAGCCTGAGATACACAACATCTAGAAATGGGTTGGAATTATAATGTCTGTCTCTCAGCCCTTCCTTTAGTGGCACTAGAGGTATAATGTTACAGTGTTAAAAGAAAGAGCTTCCTTTGGGACTGGCGGAGACCCAGAGTTCACTGCTGCCGTTAATGAATGAATCCAGTGTCATTGCAACGGCCACTTTCAACAACTGAAAAATCAAATATAACTGAAGGTGCACACAGAAGTCTGAAACTGAATCTTTAATCCATCCTGACATGATAAAGGTCTTTTTCAAGAAGTTCTTTTGTCTTTTAGTGCAACTCGGATGGCATTTTCATTGTTGTATGACAACATGCGAGTGCTGTAATTTTATCTTCCTATAAAGATGAAAGGAGATCGCTGAAAATTATTCATCCTTTGCGTTCTGACCTGGTTACCTTAGAAACCTACTCGCAAGGGTGCCTGACAAAGAAGCAGGTGCAAACCCATCTGACTGGAAACAAAAATACAAATAATTTTTACAATTTAGGTTTTACTCTGTAAACAACTTGACAATTTGAAATTTAAAATAAAAGTGTTGTTAAAAAAAACGTACAATTTAAATATACAAAAAAATTAGGCTCCAATTAATTGGCCGGAGTTCGGTATCGGCCGATAATCACATGTCAGGACTCGCTGGTCTGGCCAATCTCGTGAACCGATCGCAAGTTTGTTTCCAAATTGCATTGTTTGGAAATTTTCTTAACTTTTTTTATCTATTTGCTTTATTTATTATTTTTTGTAAAGCTGTTTCAGACCATTTCATGTATGCAACATCCTTAATTTACTCTCTTAGGTAAGACGAGCAAATTAGGTAAGACTTTGCAATGGCAAAGTTATATAACACTTGAGGCATCAGAATTGGTACTCTGTATCGGCCGATCACCATGACAAGGAATCGGTACTCATTATCGGCTGCAAAAACCCTCATCGGAGCATCCCAACAAAAAAAAATTTACATTATGTACATGCTTATGCTATGTTTTTGTGTTTATGGTCACTTTGAGATGACACTATATTAATTAATTCATTTTCCTTAGCCCTTTGTCTATTAGGAGTCGCCACAGCGTAATTAACCGCCAACTATTCCAGCATGTGTTTCACGCAGCGGATGGCCTTCCAGTTGCAACCCAACACCCATAGAGAGAACATGCAAACACCACACAAGAATGCCAACTGGTCCAGTCTTCGACCTTTTTGCTGCGACAGTACTAACCACTGAGCCATTGTGCAGCCCTAGACAACACAATGCAAAACTTCTAAAGATTTAGGAAATCAATAATAGGTGGGATTAGGCATGGGATGATAACCAGTTATACCGTTCCTAAATTACATATAAAGTTTTTTTAATGTGTTTTTTATGTGTTGTAAAAAAATCTGTAAAACTAATGAAGGCAGCAGACGTCAATGATTAATTTGAATTATTCAGCTTGACATGTTTACTGTCTCAAAATAGTATAAATGTTTCCTAAAATAAAATTTATTGTATGCAATAGGGGAAATGTTGTTTTTTGTTGCTCATAAGTTTTGAATCAAACAAAATTGGCATTTTTTCAGGCTTTCCAAGCTAATCACAAGCACACTCGAAAGAAACAAGATCACGACACAAACCTTATTTAAGGCAATTCTACACATCATCATCTTCTGGATAATGATCATCTGATCATGCTGGTCTTCTGAAGTTATTCACAACTTGGTCTTGATGGCAAATTTTTTATCCAGAAATGACAGCAACTCTATGTTTACAAGTTTGTGGCCCTTTGAGTAGTTGCTGTCATTTGATGTGCGTTTGACAGGACAGACTGCACCTCGCGTTCGTTTCATACAGATTACAAAACCAAACAACTTTTGTTGTCAAGTGTAGTTAGTTAATGTAAAAGTACAGATTTCTAACTTTATTTGGATATATTTCTTATGTCTGTGAAGCAAGTATTCGCTGAGATTCCGGTGTAATTGTTGACCCCCAAACTGTCATAAAAGCAGCCGTCTGATCCGAGCTTCTCCCCAAGGGAAACGCAAGTCTACAGTGATCGATGATTGGCTCCCGTATTAGTAGGTGGGGCTTAATTTGCCATATTGACCGTTACCTATTTCTCCATTCAAAACTATACAAGTGACAAGTCTTGTGTTATAGTCTTTAAGTCATGTTATAGTCTTTAATTATACAGACTAATAGTCATTTAAGAAGGCGCAAACCCATCCAACTAAAAATATATAACGATAAATAATGTAATAAATGAGTGAATATATTTTAAAACGTTTGTTTACTCCGTAAACTAATGACATTTTGAAATGTCAAATAAAATGTTAAGAAATATGCCATGTTTTCAGGTTTTATTTATGTTTAAACAACACAATACCACAGTTTTACATTTATAAGGGTTAAGAAATCAATATTTGTTGAAATGACACTGATTATCAATCACAACAAATCAAAACGTGTTATTCCTACCAATTATCAAAAATACTTCTAAATAAATACATGACAATATTTTTATTTGAAATTTTGATAAATGTTAGCAGACCTTTACAAATATTAAGTTGTACACTAAACAAATGCTAATTATTTTACCAAACCAAGTCAAACAATTCATTTAAAAACAAGCCAGCTAATAAATTTATAATTATGTTAATGATATAGTACCATTACAGAAGAAAACACTAATAATCTCTGTGACAAATATGCTCTATATATTCTGATGCTTTGATGCAACACCTTCTGAAGACTGAGAGTGAACGCTTTATCCATCTCAGATTAACCTACATCTTTCAGTTAGGCTTATCAGGTGAGCTTGCACTTGTCATTTTTTCTAGTTAGGATGCATGCTGTTTCCTAGATTGCTGCAACTATAAATTGCTCTATGGTTTTGGCAATCACAGAAAACATAAAAGAAGACATAAACAACATAACTACCTGGAGCATGGACACAGATTCAGGTCTAAACTCACACATAACATCTCTAGCAGACTGTCAAACCATTTAATTCAGTTAAAGAGATCAGTCTTACTCATCAGGACTGAATCTGGCACCTTCACAAGTCTGATATCATTGGCCAGTCAGCGTAATTTGAACATACCCACATCTGCCCGGCCAGCAAACTTCCCAAATACAGCAGAATTCAGCAGGCATTTGTGTTACATAAGCATTTGATTTTCCTGTCCGATAAAAAGTATCTGATCTAATTACCTGCTTGACATTTGGCACTATACGCTTTCATACACAAAAAGGGCAAGACTCAAGAGACTTGTATTTTACTTCCAATCAGGGGAATAAAAGTGGATTGTTGTGTATAAACTGCATTTGATAACGGTAAAAATGATTATGATAAATATATGCAACTAATTGACACTACTAAATGTAAATCTTTATACGTAAAAGAAGCAGAAACCTACAGAAGTGTATCTTGGAAAATGCACTTCACACTAATGCACCAGCTAAATAAAAAAAATGCTCAAAAAAAACCTAATTTGTCCACTGTCAAAACCCTTGATTGGGTGATGTAAGAATTGAGACATTCATCCCAATAATTATACTTATAACTGGCAAGTCAGATTAACTCCCTAAGGAGAAACAGAGATGGAAGCCAAATCCAAAAGCCTCAGGCTAAAGAACTTAAATGAGATAATGGCAGAAAATTAAATTTTACTCCTTCTGTCTGAGAAATCTCTCTCTAAATTAATTATTATAGAACAAAAGAGAAAAGAGAGATCTATATTCAAAGTACTACACTGTTTTGTGTTTCATATGCAGTGATATGCTAAAAATGTCATTTTCAAAGGAGTTAACTTTCAATGATGATGACTTTAAGGAGGATTTTAAAAACATTTGACAAAAATAGAGGTTTTACTTAGGTGTCTGCTTCCAATTGAATTTACAAAATAATTTTATAAATCTTCAAAGCATATAAATTGCAATTTAAGGACCTATTTTTTATGTAAAACGAAACAACACTTATTCTGACGTGAATTTACTTAAATTGAGGTAAAGTTGATTTTATATTTTCACTTTTAGACTTTCTACTTATCATTTCGGAAAAGTATAACTAGGCATGAGACGATTACCGTTTTCAAGGTATAGCGGGGTTTGGAAAAATCAAGGTTTTAAAACTTTTCTGGTTTAGATAATTTTCTGCAATACCGTTCCTAAGGTATGTGTACAATTTTTCTTTTTTTTTTATGACAACAGTATCTCCAGCAGAAAAGATATCCAAAGCTGCTGTTTTAAATTGTAAAAAAAAATAAAAAAAAAAAAAAAAATCACAAAAACAAATGAAGACAGCAAAAGTTAATAATTAATTTAGCCTGACATGTTTACTGTTCCAAAAAAATATTTTAAATGTTTCTCAAAATGAAATATACTGTGTTCAAAGGGGAAAAAGTTCTTGTTTTTAATCCAGACATTTAAAAAGAACTTATTTTATAGCAGTAATCACAATACCGTGAAACCGTGATATTTTGATCCATTGTTATCGTACCGTCAGAATCTTATACCGGCCCATGCCTAGTTCTAACTAGGGAAATCATAATAGCAGCCAAAGACGGCACGGCGGTGCAGTGGTTAACATGTCGCCTCAAAATATAGCAAAAAGATTGCTGGTTTGAATCTCAGGTGGGTCAGTTGGCATGTCTGTGTGGAGTTTCAATTTCTCCCCATATTGGTGTGAGTTTCCTCCGGGTAAAACATATGCTGATAAGTTGGCGGTTCATTCCGCTGCGGTCACCCCAGATGAATTAAGTGACTAAGCCGACGGAAAATGAATGAATGTATAATAGCAGCCAATGACTATCAAAGTAGAACATTGCTAATGTTGTTTACAGTCATTTTAACTTCAAAGACACTAGGAAATGCACTTGCCACTTTATACGCATGGACATTAAATTGTATGCCTTTCTGACCAACATTTTATTCACTTTTAAACTTAAAAGCTGCTAGAAAATGCACTTGCCACTTTATACGCACTTCTATTGTATTGTGACTACCTTTATCATTGTTGCCATTTTACCTTTTTATCTCTAATTACTGTTGTTTTAGACAAGCAGGACTGGGCTGAAGGGAAGGGCAAACGTAAATTTTGACAAGTTTTGGACAATGACAATTAAGATTCTGATTCTAAATGCAAATTTAGACCTAATATTCAAATTAGCAAGAAAAACAATATAAGGACCTTTAAATGAAGGAATGCGTGAATATAGAACCGACTTTACCTCAATCTTACTTAAATATGTGCTGTTATGTTATATTGAGGCATTTTAGTCAACATATTGGGCATTTTAGTCAACATCTGCCATATTTCATGGTAAAAACACATAAGTTATTTTTTCTCAGAAAAAAAGCTATCAGGATGCAATTTGATGCATGAAAAAATATTCATTTTAAACGTTGATTATTTCTTATTTTTATTCCATTTTTTATTATTTTAATGTCTGAAATACCCATTTACTTCAATTCATCCTCGTTAAATGTAATCATGGGAGCATTGTGTATTAAAAACAGCATACAAACATGCCTAAATGATGAATCTAGACAGTAAGTATGCATGATCTCACACAAATACAAGGCCAAAGAGCAGGTCCCTATTGTTGGCCTCATGACTGAAGGTGCTTATGGATGAATCCATCACATGGCCCTATTGTTTACAACGGCACGATGGTCTCCACGGCACAACCGGTATTTCGGACAGCAAACGGTCTGTAAACGGTAATGCAATGAATAAAGGTCCAGGAACCACGAGATGCTAATATAATAAAAGCAAACGTAGAAAGTATAAATTAAATTCTCGTGTTTTAAGACATCCTCGGATAAAGCGCCTAAAAATAATGCATGTGAGGCTAGAACTGAGGTGTGTGGGCGTCCGTACATGTTTCTAAATATAAAATGGCTTCCGTTAATCATAAAAACAACGTTTATGTTTTGGATGTCAGAGTAATGCAGATGTAAATAACCCGTCTCAGATGCCAGGCTTCATGCTGCGCCATTTACTGCGCATTTACTTCTCGCGTAAACATCCCGGTTACCTGGATTGCTCGGCTGATATAATTTCACATTCCCGTCCTTCCGGATCCTCACATCTCCAGGACCCGCAATCCGTCCAGGTGGACTCACGCCTGTCTCTTTCCGCCTGTGTTTTTGCGTTAACCACCTGCAGCACTGATAACACACGGCCCAGGCTTGCTCCTCGTTGATCGGTTGACTGTACAGTGTTAAAATCTCCTCCAAGCACAATTCCTCTTCCCCGTCCGTACAATCCATAGCGATGTCTTCAGGTCGCGCTCCATCTCCGGGATCCTGGAGAGCCGACGGTGAGATTAACATTCCTCCGTCAGTCATTCTTGGTCTCCGGGCTTCCCGAGAGCGGGACTGACTGTGCGTTTGGGTGAAAAAGAGACAGAAACAGTATGTTTACGTTAGTTCTGTCATCGAGAAACACCGTATGCGTGTCCACCTCTGCCGCCTGTGTGTCGATACTTCTGACTGAGCGCGGACTGTGAGCGGTTGCTGCTGCTGCTGTTGGACTGCCGGAGGCGCTCATATGACTTTTCCGCATGGTCTCAGAGTCAGTCAGTCCTCTGCCATGGAATTAAAACCACGATTAAATGATTTTTTTTTTTATTAATTTAAAATTCTTATCAATTTAAAAAGTAAGTAAAATTGAAACTAGTAAGGAACATAGAATAATATACAGTGCACACCCCATAAGTAAACACACCCCGTTTTAAAAAAAGAATATTTTTATTAATTCATTTTCCTTATTCATCAGGGATCATCACAGCGCAATGAACCGCCAATTTATCCTGCATATGTTTTACACAGCGTATGCACTTCCAGCTGCAACACAGTACTGGGAAACACCCATGCACTCTTTCACACACGTACACTATGGCTAATTTAGTTTATTCAATTCAGCTTTAGCCAGGGCTCAACAATAAGGACTGCCCGATGGCCCGGGGCAAGCGTGTGAGATGCTCTGGACAGTAGACAGGATCGTTACTGGCCCGATAGGGCCTCTAATGCCCTGTCACTAAAGTTTAATTTGCCTGTGACTATTTGTCAATTGCGTGCAAATACAGTCAGAATAGAGAAACCTGTGTTTTTAAGCCTTCAAATGCTACCTTCTCGGTTCCTCTTATCTGATTAGATGTTGTGAGCATGTTATTTTTTTCCGTAACAATCAGTACAGCTAAGAGACAGCAACATGGCGGCAACATCAAGTAATCATGCTAAAGGAAAACATTTGTCTCTAACGTCTTGGAAGCAGACATTTACGAGGGTATACCACGACTAAAAAAATGAAGTGATGTTTTGTACAGTTTGCTGTTAGTTTGGCAGGTCAGTCATCTTTTGGTTTTGCAAAAAAATACCTGCACATTTTGCTATTTTGTTTGCAAAACAACTATTTTGAAATATTTAAATTCTAGATTTACAAACAATTTGACTTTTTTTTTATTTGTGGCTTAGAAATAGCTATTCACTTTTTTTGGTGGGGCCAGTGACAATATTGGCAGGGCAAGTAAAAATCTGAACCACTGGTCCGATTGGGCCAGTAGAAAAAAATCCTTAGCGTTGAACCCTGCCTTTAGCGCATGTCTTTGGACTGTGGGGAAAACTCAAACACGGGGAGAACAAGCCAACTGACCCAGCCAGGACTCGAACCAGCGACCTTCTTGCTATGAGACGACAGTGCTAACCACTGAGCCATCATGTCACCCATATGCTTATCCATTTGGGTAATATATTTTGGTGCATTTGAGCAAAACAGATTTATCAAACAGTTAAGTTTATTAAAAATAATATTTTAGTCACCAAACATCTTTAGAAATAGAAAGTTGATGCATTTAAATCCATGCGAAATATTGCAAAAAAAAATTACAAACTACAAAATTTAAGTTTGGGCGTCATGAAGGCGCAGTGGGTAGCACAATCGCCTCATAGCAAGAAGGTCGCTGGTTCGAGCCTCGGATGCTCTGGTTTCCCCCACCGTCTAGACATGCGGTGCAGGAGAAAAGAGTACGCTAAATTGGCCGTAGTGTGTGTGAAGAGTGTGTGTATGAAGAGTGTGTGTATGGGTGTTTCCACTGTTCAGTGTGAGGTTGAAGATGAAAGGGCATCTGTTGCGTAAAACTTGCTGGATAAGTTGGCGATCCATTCCAATGTGGCGACCCCTGATTATTAAAGGGACTAAGCCGAAAAGAAAATAAATGAATCAGTGAAAATTTCAATTTCAATTTTGAAGAGGAAAAGAACTGAAATCCCATGAAGCAATGTAAAAGCTGTTGAGTGTAATGTAAATATATATATATATATATATATATATATATATATATATATATATATATATATATATATATATATATATATATATATATATATATATATATATATATATATATATATATATATATATATATATATATATATATATATATATATATATATATATAGGTGAAGTCAGAATTATTAGCCCCCCTGAATTATTAGCGCCCTTGTTTATTTTTTTCCCCATTTTCTGTTTAATGGAGGGAAGATTGTTTCAGCACATTTCCAAGCATAATAATTTTAAAAACTTATTTCTAACAACTGATTTATTTTATCTTTGCCATGATGACAGTAAATAATATTTTATTTGATATTTTTCAAGACACTTCTATACAGCTTAAAGTGACATTTAAAGGCTTAACTAGGTTAATAAGGTGAAATAGGCAGGTTAGTAATTAGTCAAGTTATTGTATAGCGATGGTTTGTTCTGTAGATTATTATAAAAAAAAATTTGATTTTTTTTACTTTGATTTTGATTTTTACGTCTGATAATAATTTTCCTTCTGGAGAAAGTCTAATTTGTTTTAGTTTGGCTTTGATAAAAGCAGTTTTTAATTTTTTAAAAAACATTTTAAGGTCAATATTATTAGCCCCTTACTGTCATCATGGCAAAGATAAAATAAATCAGTTATTAAAACTATTATGTTTAGAAATGTGTTGAAAAAAATCTTCTCTCCGTTAAACAGAAATTGGGGGAAAAAATAAACAGAGTGCTAATAACTCAGGGGGGCTAATAATTCTGACTTCAACTGTGTATATGTATATATATTCATTCATTTTCCTTTGGCTTACTCCCTGATTAATCAGGTGTTGCCACAGCAGAATAAACCTCCCATTACTCTGGCATATGTTTTGAATGAATGTCCTTCCAGCTACAACCCAGTACCATCTCGAGAAACACCCATACACTCTTATTCACACACACACACTCATACACTATACGGCCAATTTAGTTCATCCAATTCACTTAGTAGTTTTTAAAAACTATTAATAGAGGTTTTTACATTGCGCCATTTTGCTATAAATTACATAAACTCAAAACTGTGAAAAATAAAATACTCAGGGAGAATTACTATTTGCAATTGCAAAGTTTATAACTTTAAATTTAAACTTGCAGAAAAATATGAATAGTGAGATTAATTTATTGCTCCAAAAAAAGACAAGAAGAATGTAAAAACACAA
The DNA here is from genome assembly GCF_052040795.2 of Danio rerio. NCBI lineage: Eukaryota > Metazoa > Chordata > Actinopteri > Cypriniformes > Danionidae > Danio > Danio rerio. The sequence continues at coordinate 35,118,261 of NC_141039.2, read as the reverse complement.
TCCACTTTTAGAATTGTTTATTCTTTCACAGCTTCCATGCTGTTCATTGACAACACAAACAACTAGTGATCATCTCAGTCATCTTAAATGTTGTTGTTTTTGTTTTGTTTTTTGCAATATAATAAATAATGGACATAGTTAATCCAGTACAATTATATTAGACATTTAAAAGTAAATGCAAAGCCCTTTAACCAATGGTTTGTTTGCCTGAGCAAAAGCAAAATAATAATGCTGAAAAGAAAACGTTATGGTAAATCTTAACCTCAGTTTAGATGAAAATTTTATTCAAATTCTGACTGTAACATTTAAATTTTATCCCACAATGTAAAATTGTAAATTGAATGCAAATTGTGAGGCCAGTGGGCTGTGCCAGCAAAAAGAAAGAGGAATAAACCAACAGGCTTTGCACAAGCAGCCTGTTCCAAATACAGACTGGGATTTAGATTTCAATTAAACCTGATTCATAGATAATTACTGCATTCCCTTTCATAAAACTTTAACTAAACTAAAGCATAAACTAAATTGCAGAATCCACATCCATATAACATGACACAAATTAGGTAAACCTATTTTCTTTTTAGTTATTGGTTTCATAGATTTCACGTGAAGACTGCAAACAAATAATGAAAATTAATTTGCTAATAAGACTGATTTCTAATTAGATTTTCACTCATGCTCATGAACTGTTAATTATCAAATAATGTAATGCAATCAAACAACGTGACTTGTTTAATTTTAACACATAACATAAGCATGAGATTTCAAAAAACGAACTATACAATATTAATAATAAAAATAATTTGAAAAATGAAAAATAGTTTAAAACTGATTTCATATTTAGTGCATAAAACTAAGCATATCGCTATCCCTTAGAGCATAGGAGTCAAACTCAGTTCCAAAAGGGCCGCAGCTCTGCACAGTTTAGTTCCAACCCTAATTAAACACACCTTATCAAACTTATTGAGTCCTTCAGGCTTGTTTGAAACCTACAGGTAAGTGTGTTGGAGCAGGGTTGGAACTAAACTGTGCAGGGCTTCGGCCCTTCAGGAATTGAGTTTGACACCCCTGCCTTAGAGAGATGGCTGTAACACTTTCCACTTTCAAAATAAATGTATTGTATTACGTTGTGGGAATTTAGATGTTTGTAATGCTATTTGCTGTTTTAAATGTGCAATATGTTAACTATTTTGAATTTCATTTGATTAAAGGATGGCATAAAGATGATTTTGAAGTGATAAAGTTATAGGAAAATCTGAGAAAAGAACGCTAGAACTCAACCCATAATGTTACGTACTTTATAGGGATAAGTTCAATATGTCTAATCAGCTTGCTTGTGTTTGTATTTCTGTCCGTAAACCTTGTCAATACTTTGGTAATGCAAAATATGGATCTGAAAATAAATCCTGCATTCAATGTCTAATTTTTAAAACATGTTGTCCTTTATGTTTATCCACAGCAGAATTTTAAACTGTTTATGCAATTTAAGATGAACTGCTCCATCTAGTGGTACCAGTAATTCTGCAGCACTTGATGGTACAAAACTCTTTTTTAGGCCTTATTTTCTTAGGAATGCAAATGATTTATAATATGTAAGGAATAATCCATGATGGGCTGTTGAAATATTAATAAATAATGCATATCCATAGTGGTGTTACATCTCAGGTGTGCCTTATTTTCTGGGTCAATTACAGTTTGACTATTAGAACACCTAAATACTTTCTATGATGTATTTCTGCATAAGACTGTTCTTTTTGTACATCTAAAGTATTTGTTTTGTTGTGGCTTGATTAAAATTATTGCACACATTAGAACGTTCATCAGCCAGTCAGTATCAATCATTCAACAGGGCCCCATAGTATAGAAAAATTAATGGTCTCTGATACTGAATTTTTTTAATATTTCCCAAATGATGTTTAACAGAGCAATGAAAATTTCACAGTATGTCTGATAATATCAGATATTAGGACATTAAGTCTTATTTGTTTTATTTTGGCTAGAATAAAAGCAGTTTTTAATTTTTTTAAAAACTATTTTAAGGTCAAAATTATTTGCCCCTTTAAGCTATATTTTTTCCCAGATAGCCAACAGAACAAACCATCTTTATACAATAACTATAAATATATTTAGACACACACACACACACACAAAATAGCTAGTTGCCTATGATTTTTTATGTGTGTGATGTGCTAAAATGAAAGGTAGGAAAAATAAAAGCTATATAAAATATTTATAAAATAATAAAAAGATTGAAATGTAAAAAAATACACAAATACAAAAACAAATATTGTTAAATACTAACATTTAAATAAAAACTCATTTATCTTAGTATTAAAACAATATTATAAGTAATAGCTATCTCAGGGAAACCACAATTACACTTATTATAATATATAGCTCTAGCATTTAACAAAGGAGCTTCTAGAACCTCCCCCAGTTCAGTGCTGGATTCGGCTAAAAACTCCTCAAAAAAGGAGCAGCTCCAACCATAATAGAAGAAGCCGTGGATTATGAGCCACAACCAGTAAGTATTTTTATCTGTTCAAATTGATGTATTACCTTCAAAGTTTCTAGCACTAACGGTATGTTGTAGCAAGGACGTAAACAAGGATGTAAACAATGGTAAATGCTGTTCGGCACCGCTAACAATTAAGCTACAAATTCATATTTCTCGGTCAAACCCCTGTAAACACTCACAATCTTCATCCAGCGCTGCAGTGTCTCTCTATGCAGCCGCTTTCCATGCGTTCTACATCTCAAATAACAAGCTTGCAATAGATATGTGAACATTTCATATTACTCACAAAAAGTACAAAGAAGGTGCTTGTAGGGGCGTGACAAGGTATCAATCCGCAACTTACAGGACATTATGTTAGCTGACTAATAAGAGCCTCTTGAGGGTGGGCCTTTCAGAGGAACTAGGAAATATGATAGTCGTCTTCATGTTAGCTGAGTAGCAGTATATAATTAAATTAAGATGAAAAAAAAGTGAATTTCTACAAATGAAGCATGAGCACACAATGCTTTGCATCTTGTAAACACAACCAAGCCTTAAAAATACACTCTGGACAACCTCTTTAAAATGCATAATGCAAATACTTAATGTGTAAAATGCATATTTAAGTCTGCCATTATAATAACAAGTAGTTAATTTTTTTGGCTATAGGAGCCTGTTTTTTTAAAAATCAATGCTATCAGCACAGTGTAATTCTAAAAGCTATTATTAATTAACTGGTATGAGGATTTCTAGGTGTCACTGTAGCCTATAATCTATATTTGCCATGCTAATGATCAGATGCATCTAACATCTAAGCACATATTATTGAGATGACATGCTCTAATTTCTCTCTGCAGCTTGTGATGTCTTAAATAGCCCATAATTCTCCTCTGGGTTTCAGAGTGTATCCTCCGCGTCAGATTCTTTCCTCCATGGTTTCCTTGGGTGAGATGTGTTTGATGAAACCCCCTCTGAATGAGCTGTTCCCTCCTTCTGTGTTGTGCTCTTTGAGTCACTAATCTGCTGGCAAACACAAACAAGCTGTCACCATTTCAAAGGAAAAACAGGACCTATTATGGCCCCTTTTATAAAATGTCAAATAAATCTCTGGGGTGTCCTCTGAAAGTGTCTGTGAGGTTTTAGCTTCATATTGAAAAATCCATCAGACCATTAATATATTTTGTCAACTTTTGAGCCTAATTGGCTGTGAGGAAAAACATGGGAAAACTACTTTTTTGGCTTGTCCCTTTAAATACAAATGAGGTACTGCTTTCCAGGAGAGGGTGGAGCGTCTAAATCTGGTTCTGACACTCCAGAAACAACAAAACAAGTTAATCTCACAAAGCCAGAAATTAGCAGTAACAGATTAAGATCATGTTCACGTGGTGAAAACTCCAAAATGCACTGTGATACATGTTAAGGTCATGCCAAACCAACAGGTGGCGATAAAAGACTTTAATGCTGGGTTCACACTTAACTCAGAATAAAGTATTTGTGCGTGAATAAATTGCATACAAGTCAATGCAGACATAAGAACAGAGGCGAATTGATGACTATCCTGCATTGCGAATGACGTAGAATATGTGACATGAACATGTGGAATTTGCCTCAATCACATCTTCCACGTTTGGTGTGAACCCAGCAGTGCTGGCCAATCAGAAAGGAGTTAAAAACATGCATGCTGATGTCATGAGGCAAAAACTCAGATTGTAGTGTCCACATGACCACATTATACCCAGAGACACAGAAGACGTGAATGAGGCAAATTCTGCACATTCTCAGCAAATGTATGCCGTATTCACATTGTTCAATCGAGGGATGGTAATCCGCCTCTGAACTCACATTTGAATTGACTTGAATGTAATTCGCTTGTTAAGTGTGATCTCACGCAAAGCGGCTTCTAGGTCCAAGTGCTCTCTTAAACTGTATGGTGAGACTCATCAAAAAGTAATAATAAACGTTTACAAAGTGCTTTAATACTTCACTATTGCAATAGACAGTTGAAGTCAGAATTATTACACCCAACTTGATGTTTAACAGAGCAAGGAAATTTTCACAGTATGTCTGATAATATGTTTACTTCTAGAGAAAGTCTTATTTGTTTTATTTCAGCTAGAATAAAAGCAGTTATTATTTTTTTATTAAACATTTAAGGTAAAATATCTTAGCCCCTTTAAGCCATATTTTGAGCTATTAAAAATTACTTTAATGTATGATATGACTAAAAATTAATTGGCCATAAATGAATATTTTCTCAGTTCAAAGGAGTTGCGGCTTAAACCCGGAAACAGTATTCCATATGTCACGACTTCGTCACCTTAAAATGATACGGTTCTATCTGAGTTCTGAATGATTTTGAGATATTGAGCTTCAAAGTTTTTGCATTCCATAGCAAACAGTATGTGTGTAACATTTAATTTTAAATAAAAACTCTTAAAAAGCAAACAACTTATAAAAAACATCCCAAAATGTAAATAAGTTGTCATTCAATAAGAACATGTCAATAACTCAATTTTGACAAAACTATCAAATAGAACCTTATAATTCTAAGGTGACGACTTAACAAGCGGATTTATTTAAAATACACTTAATTCCCCATTTAGTGTGAACTCAGCCATCATAGCCTCCTGTTGGTTCGGCATGCCCATAAGACGTGTTTTTGTATTTTCATGTGGACAGAGGTTTTTTTTTTTATTGTAAGTGGGAAAAACTTAAAATAAAATACCTTTGTACTTGTGAACATCCCTCCTGATGTCATCTGATAGCCTACTGTGTTTTCGTGTGGACAAACAGACAAACCGTGTAGAAAAAAACCTGTGTTTGTGTGGCTTAAAGACTTAAGCTGCGGTCACAGTAGTTTAAGTATGCAAAATTATGTTGAATTGGTGAAGTCACGGTTCCAGTATTCATGTTTACACTCCATATATGTCTAAATATTAGGAATTTTTAAGGATTTAAGAATCTGATGATTGTTAATTGTGAAAAGGGTCTATGAGATTATAGCTGCTAGCCATATGTGCCTAGAAAATAGCAACTTTTCATTTTCTGTTGATCTTAGCACACAATGTAACTAAGAGTTAAGCTTTAAAGAAGAAAATTATCAAAACCCTTTTTGAAATTTTAGAGCGAGATGCTAATGGTCCAATCTGATTCAATGATTTATGCTAAGCTAACATAAAAGTGCTCTCCCCATACCCAAAAAATTGGTTGAATAGATTTAAAAAGATTGAGCTCATTTAAAAAAAAAAAAAAAAAAAAGTGAATTGTTCTTTCAAACTTGGAAAAAATCTGATTTCTATAATATATCCTCTTTATCCCTACTATAAAAAATAAAACTATTAGAAACCACCACAGAAGATTCTAATAATATATACTACATAATATATACATAACTGCAGGTGTCCTGAGTTCGAGAAACCTTTCTCAATCCATCTCATACTGTCCATTTATTGTCCTGTCGGAAAGGCAAAATTACCAAAATAAATATTAAAAAAAGTACAAACCATCCCATGTTAGCCAATAAAATCAACACATTTTAATGGTCTCTGCTGTGATTTTGCACATATTTCATTAGGATTTATTGTTTTTAACGTGCTAATATGCAAATACTGTAGATGGCAAAAACCTACCAACAGAGACCCACAGGACAGCTTCCTTTAAAATCAGTATAATTTCCCTCATATCTGCTAAAGCCATTGCAAATTCCATGATGGTTTCTAAAGTTTTTTCAGCAGGGATGTTATTCAGACATTGGCCCAGCTGTTAGCAAAGCCTCTATTAGCAAAACCCTGATGTTTAAAGCATTAAGCAGCTGAGACTTTTGAATGTGTCATGTTTCCTGAATATGTGCCAGGTTTATTATTCAGTGACTCACACCTCATGACTGCAGGATGCTCTTTGATGGTTCGTGCAGGTGCTGGAAATCTGCTTCACACATTGAGTTCCTGCATTAACCATCCGTCTGCCTCTGACCTCCAATCCTCTACCTGAGGAGATGACAATCTTATTTCACAATGGGCAGATAACAGTATTCAAAGCATATTGGGATAATTGAAGCTTCTTAAAGGCCCATTCACACCAAGGATGATGGTAAAAATTCGATGATGATTGATTAAAAACATTGACTAGTCAGAATCAACACTGCGTTTTATTTAGAAATCATCAGCATCATTAACCAAAAGATGACAGTGGCCATACCTGGGATGTTTTAACCCACTTTTCTATGTCTATGGATTTAATGATGCATGATATTACAAATGGATGTCCTCTGAAATATAACCATTTAAAGTGATAGTTCCCTCAAAAAAATAACTTTATTCATTCTGAAGTGGTTCCAAGTCTTTGAGTTTGTTTTTTTTCTGTTGAACCTACACTCACTGGCCACTTTATTAGGTACATCTTACTAGTGCCAGGTTGGACCCACTTTTGCCTTCAGAGCTGCCATAATCCTTCGTGGTAAACATTCAACAACTGGAAATATTCCTGAGAGATTTTGGTCCATATTGACATGATACCATCACACAGTTGCTTCAGATTTGTTGGCTGCACTTCCATGATGCAAATCTCCCACTACATGTCCCACTACATGTCACAGGTGCTCTATTGGATTGAGTTATGGTGACTGTGGAGGCCATTTGAGTACAGTAAACTCATTCTCATCTTCAAGAAACCAGTCTGAGATGATTCTGGCTTTATGAGATGGCGCATTATTCTAAAGTAGCCATCAGAAGATGGGTACACTGTGATCATAAAGGGATGGACATGGTCAGCACCACACTCAGGTGGGTGATGTTGACATAATGCTCAGTTGGTACTAATGGGACCAAAGTGTGCCAAAAAATATCCCCCACACACAACATTACATCACCACCAGCAGCCTGAACCATTGATACAAGGCAAGATGGATCCATGCTTTCATGTTGTTGGCGCCAAATTTCGACCCTGCCATCTGAAAGTCGCAGCAGAAATCAAGACTCATCAGAGCAGGCAACGTTTCTCCAATCATCTATCGTCCAATAGTGGTGAGCCTCTGATTATTGTAGCCTCAGTTCCTGTCCTTAGCTGACAGGAGGAGGGGCACTTGGTGTGGTCTTCTGCTGCTGTGGCTCATCCACCTCCAAGGCACCAAAACCAAGGTTTGACGTATTGTGCATTCAGAGATGTTAGGCACCTATTGTCTGAGAGTAACGTAATTTCGATTCTCTATATGTCCTGTACATGTGCTTGAATTGACAATAAAGCTGACTTTGACTTTTGACTTTGGCTCTTCTGCAACCCTCGGTTGTAACGAGTGCTTATTTGAGCTACTGTTGCCTTTCTATCAGCTCAAACCAGTCTGGCCATTCTCCTCTGACCTCTGGCATCAACAAGACATTTGTGCCCACAGAACTGCCACTCGCTGGATATTTTCTCTTTTTCTTACCATTTTCTGTAAACCCTGGAGATGGTTGGCCATTAAAATCTCAGTAGATCAGCAGTTCCTAAAATACTCAAACCAGCCTGTCAGGCACCAACAACCATGCCACATTCAAAGTCAATAAAATCACCTTTCTTCCCCATTCTGATGCTTGCTTTGAAATGCAGCAGAGCGTCTTAAACATGTCTAAATGCTGCCATGTGATTGGCTGATTAGAAATTTGCGTTAACAAGCAGTTGGACAGGTATACCTAATAAAGTGGCCGGTGGGTGTACAACAAGATATTTTGACTAATGTTGCAAACCAGCAGACAAAACACTTTTTTAGCATGACCACATGAAAAAATACTAT